>NW_003852626.1:258860-299658 GCF_000181295.1 Otolemur garnettii
TTGGCTGGGGCTGGGTTTGAACCTGCCACCTCCGGCATATGGGACTAGCGCCCTGCCCTTTTGAGCCACAGGTGCCGCCCTGTCTCCATCTTTTTTAAAGCTGCATAGCATTCCATGGCATACATATACCACAATTTATTAATCCATTCATGGGCTGATGGGCACTTGGGCTTCTTCCATGACTTGGCAATTATGAATTGAACTGCAATGAATAATCTGGTGCAAGTATCTTTCTTGCCAAGTGATTTTTGGCCTTTTGGATATACACATGGTAGAGGCATTGCAGGATCAAATGACAGATCTACCTTTAGATCCCTGAGTATTCTCCAAACTTCTTTCCAAAAGGAATGTACTAGGTTGCATTCCCACCAGCAGTGCAGAAGTGTTCCCTTTTCTCCACATCCATGCCAACATCTATAGTTTTGGGATTTTGTGATGTGGGCTACTCTTACTGGAGTTAGATGATATCTCAAAGTGGTTTTGGTTTGCATTTCTCTGATGATTAAAGATGATGAGCATTTTTTCATGTGCCTGTAGACCGTGCGCCTGTCTTCAAAGAAGCTTCTGTTCATGTCTCTTGCCCACAATGAAACGGGATCACTTGTTCTTTTCTTACTAATAAGTTTGAGTTCTCTGTGGATTCTGGTTATCAGACATTTGTCAGAAATATAAACTGCAAATATCCACTTCTCTTCCTCTTTGAGCATTTGGGAGTGTTCAAAAACTTTGCCTTCAATGTCAGAGATCCTTTCTTCTGCCTGCTCCATTCTGTTACTGAAGGATTCTACTGTATGTCTCAGATCTTCGAGGGCTGCAAGTTCTTGCCTCAATGTGTTGAAATCTTTGGTGATTTTGTCTTTGAATTCATTGAATTCTTGAGACAACTTTTGAATTAGTCCTTGAAATTCTAATTCCATCTTTACATCCATTCTGTTAATCTTATTTACCATCCAAATTCTGAACTCAATTTCTGACATCTCAGCCATTTGTTTATGAATGGGATCATCTGGTGTGTCTGTTTTGTCATTCCTTGGGGGAGTTGATCTACTCTGATTATTCATGTTGCCAGAGTTTCTTTGCTGATTCTGCTCCATGATTATTTTTCACCATTTGGCTAGATGGGCAGGTAAGGTGAAATTGGATTGGGGGCTCCTGGAGTTGTGGTTAACCTGCCCTTTGCAAAGGATCTGGGGCTGGTGACTGTAGATTTTCCTCCTCCAGCTTTGCAAAGGACCTGTACAGTATTATAGTCTGAGGCTCTGGGGACCTGCTTGGTGTGGTGGGGTTAGGTGGCTCTGTCTTGTATTCAGCTGGTCTTTGTCTGATCTTAGTAGATTAGTGACTCTGGGTTGAAGTCTCACCTGTGGAGAAATATAAGCAATTAAGACACCCGGCCCCACTGGGCAACAACTGGAAGAGGAAAATCAACCCTTCCCTTTACCAGACAACCAGGGTACCACCTGAGAGTGTCCTTGGGCAATTGGCCCAGGTCAGGAGTTCTAAACCAATTGACCCAGTTAGTATCAATTCTCAAGTGGGAGAGTTCGAAAGGTCTCTAGCAACTAGACAGCAGAGGTCTACTGGCTACTCAAATGTGGCTTGCTCTGGTGCTCTGTGGAGTCAGAACAACCTGCCCGGTAGCAGGGTTGGACCAGGGGGCTGGTGTCTCTTTCCCCACCTTGTACGTCTTTCATGCCCAGTCACTGGTAACCCCATGGGGCTGTGGTCCTGCTCCCTCCAATAAGCAGATGTGCTAGAGATTTGCACCTGCTAGAGTCAAAGGAAAGTCAATGCCCCCTAAACTTGGCCACCACCCCCTGCATCCAGCCAGCTGGGGGAGCTGAGACCTGCCTACCTCTGGTACTCAATGGCAACTAGGGAGTATTCCATCTGAACTCAGTCTGAACCTGAGGATAATAATTCAGCAAATGCTTTTCTCCCTCAGCCATTGCACCTTTGCCCCAGCTAGTATCCCTATGGGGCGAGGTCTGGCTTCCTCTGGCAGTTCTCACAGTTGGGGAGATGTCTTTCCAAGATTAGACCCTAGTGGGATTGCTCTACTGTTGCTGAATCTTCATGGGAGGTGTCCCTGTGCAGCTCCCAGGTGGCTCCTGTGGCCAGGGAGGTGGCCGTAGCTGCAGCTCTGGAAGTGTGGGGTCCGCAGCTCTAGCTGCAGGGGAGGGGCATGCAGCACACAGTTCTGGCAGGGCAGAGAGCCAGTGCCTCTGGCAGGGTGGAGTGCGTGGAGGGCAGCTCCCCCGGGGTGGATGCAGGGGTAAGGCTCTGGCAGGGTGGAGCATGACTCACAGGCCTTCTTCTGCAGCTGGACTGCACTTTCGCAGAGCCAAGCCTGACAGCCTCTCAACCTTTGTCTGCACTACTGCTGTGCTGACTGTTGCAGTGCAGTGCCTGTACCTGGCAATGAACCACAGACATTCTGGTCTCTGCAGGGGTTAGGCTTCTGGACCAGCAGGCAAGTGGGTGGGGGGGGGTCGGGGGTCAGGGCAGGTGGACTGGAAGTTCAAAATGGCGGGGAAAATGTTAGTTCAACTTTCATGCCTGGCAAGAGAGTGCTCAGGGTCACAGCCATGTCCCTCTGGAAAAGTAGTCCCCACTTCCTGCAATTCTCTCCCAAGGGTGAAACAAGAGGTCCTCAGTTCACCGCTCGCCTGTAGAAAACCTACAGTAAGGAAAAAAAAAAAAAAACTCTTGGGGAAGGGGATGGACACTTCCTTTGAGATGAGTTTTGTACCTGAAATTTCCTTTTGTGGATTCGCAGCTTGCCTCAGAAGAGGAGACATGCAGTTATCACTCTTCTCTCTGAGCTCAACTCCCAGTCTTCAGCTTTATTGGGTACTTTCTGGTCATAATCCTTCCCTCTGGAGAGGAGCTTCTTTCAAAAGCTGGCTCCAGTCAGCCATCTTGCCCCTTCTCACTGATGCTCATATTTCTGGACACTCACAATTGACAGGGTGATGGAGAAGTGTACAGCAGTAGTGATGTACAGCGCACAAAGGGCATAGACTTGGGAAAATACTATGAGAATGCTCCCCTGCACAAATGGAGCTAGACAGTCAGTGAGAACTAGAGAACTCTGGAAATAAGTTTTCAGCCAGTCCCCATGTGTAACAGAGTGAACAATGCAAAAATCGTAGGTAGCATCAGCAGCTTTGTGCTCCAACTGGTAAAGCTGACAGCATGCTAGGACTTCCCTGGAGATGCCTTCTGCTACTGGCCCAATCTTTACTGAGCCACCATGGGACTTCCAGTGCTCTGGAGTAGCCCTGGATTGCCCAGCTATCTATTGACCCCTTCCATCACAGCCAGGGAAAGAGCACAGAACCAGAGGATTGCAGGATTGTGATCCATAGTCTCTTTGAACTCTTTGGTTAAGCAATTGTTTGTGCCAGTTACTGTCATGGCCTCTGTGTGTTTAGGTGCCACAATGAGTGAGTTGGCAGGGGTAGGAGTGAGGTAGCTCCATCTCTCCCTTGGCTAGGCTACTGTGGAGATGAAGACATTGGGAGTTAAGGAGTTTCTGGCAGCTCCTGACAGAGGCAGAGGCTCCCTTTACGCGCACCACTAACACTGCAGGCCCCACACAGCGTTCTCTGGCAGGGCTCACTCTACCTCCTCAGCAGGGCTGCTGGATCAGCCTCCCTGGTCCTCCCCCTCTCATATCCAGCACTGAACTGAAAGCTCTCTGGGAAACTAAGCTCCAAGCTAGTGGAGGTCATTTTAAAATAACCTACGGAAGTTCTTTGAAGACATTGCTGTCATGGTAGATAAAGGAAACTCAGGGGCTACACTGTGCTCAGATTTTTAAAAAGCATCTGACAATGTTCAGCATCTGAGATGAATGGGCGAGATAGAGGGTAATGGGAGAGGCTGTTATATGGCATGAGGGTTGAATTAAAAATAGCACTTGGCCCTTTTGTAAGCATGTCTTTGAAGGGTCTCTCCTATGAGATGCCATTGGCTACTCCCAGTTTTTCTGAAGCTAGAATCCTTCATAAGCCCAATTATTGCCAACAGGCTTTTAGTCCCCTTATCCTGGCTGCTCCCTGGGTAGAATACCTTGCACTTCCAGCTAGGATTTCCCCCTGCACAGAGCTCACTTTTCACTGTTGTCCTTTGTCTTTACTGTTTAATACAGTGGCCCTAGCAGCAATGCCATATGACATCAAGCCCTGCTTTCCAATAACCATTTTCTTCCCCAACACCCTTTTCGAATGTGATTAACACACACAAATAGACACTCAGTATTGCAGGGACTCTCTGAAGAAGTCCTTCCTGTGACTATCCCCTCTCCCCTAGTCTTTCTCACTTGTGAGGTATTGCTATAGCTGAATGAGTACTGAGCTGCCAGGCAGGAGCCCAGTGTGTGAGTTGTGGCCCTATCATTTGTCAGCTGTGTGGCCTGTGACAAGCCACTTTCTTTCTCTAGACTGAGTTTTCTCATCTGTGGAATGATGTCTTGTGCAATTCCTTTTCACTGGGGATCTCTAGGTTCCCATACTAGTATTTTTCTCTGTACCTACCTACCTAAGAAATCACCGGGGGTATAAGCCTGCATATTCCTTGGTCCCTCTCAAGATAACTGAATCCTCATCTTAGGGGTGAAGGTTGAGGCTCTACATGCCTAACAAGCTTCCCAGTTGATTCTTAAGCATAAGATGAATCTCAGAACTACTTTTCCCTCGTGTCAATAATATAGGGAGTTTCAACTCTGTAGGTAATGACACCTTTTCAACAAGAACCATCTTTGCAGATTTCTGGGGGAGCTGCAGAACACTCTTTTTGTGTGGTGTATTATGTGTATCCATATCCAAATTTGTAGCTAATGTGGGTTTTGTATTTTTTGTCTTTTGATTTATCAGCTTTGAAAATGGGGCTTGGGCCCCTTGGCTGGGAGTTGCCTGTGAATAGAGTGCCTCCATGTAGGGCCTGGGCTTTTTTTCCCTCATGTTTGTAGATTTAAATGTTGGCTGTGTTGTTTGTTTCCATCTTGACTCATATCCACCTTGCCTCAGAAGGCACCTTTGCAAAAGGTCTGGGATGGTGATGGGGATTCTGAAGAACCATGGAGGGGACACAGGCAGGTGAGAGAATCCACAGAGGAAGGCTGAGGGCTCTTTGAGGGTAAAGCATCTTCTGAGCCCTTCTCTGCCCTTGCGCCCAGACTAAAGCAGGTACTCCTAAACTTTTTTTGAATGAATGACTCTTCAGATTCCTTGCAACTAGCACCAGTCTAAAATACATTGTATTAGGTACCTGGGCAATCCCACGAATTAGAGTGTGAAATGGTGCCTATGTTAATTCAAATGAAGGAAGTAGTGAAAAGAGCCAGACACCAATTTCAGATGCTCAAGGGCCTGTATCCCTCATCCCCACTTCACATTGTCATTTGGTTCAATGATTGATTGCTTATCAGTGAGTTAGCTGACCTAAGTTGTCCAGAGACAACTTGGACTTTTGGACCTGCCATGGGCAAATTGCACAAGAACCCATCTGAGCCTGAAAATGTTTCTTGGGCTACTGCTAGGACTTCAGACTGTTGTAGGCCACCGTCTTGGGAGGTAGAGACAACCAGGGCACATACCTCTCCTCAAGGCCTCCTCTGCAGCACTACCCCCATGCCTAGCAGGGAATCACATACAGCTTCCATTAATTCAATAGGCTCCCTTGAGAATCTACTGCTGAAAATCATAATCAAGGTAATAGCTATCTGACAACTGACATTTATTGAACAGTTTTTAGTGGGTAACAAGAACTGTGCTAAGCATTTTCACAAACATAGTATTAGCTATGATCTTTTAAAATCTTTATCATAACATTATGAGGTAAGTACTATTATTATCCTTATTTTACAGATAAAGACATAGAGGCACAGGAAGGTTAAGGAGCTTGCTTAAGGTCACACAACTGTCAAGTAAAAGAGTGAGGAGTTCAACTCACCTTTCTCTGACTTGAAGATATGCTCTGAAACTCTGTACCACACTGATGCTCACTAGGAAGACAATGGATAGACACACACACAGCACAAACACATGAACACCTCCCACACACCTGTGCACATGCAGAGGTATCCACACAACTCGGTCCCCCATACACCCCCACACACACCACAGTTACCTATACAACCCCTTCATCCATTCACTCACAGAAACACAGGCACATATGCAGCCAACGTACCATCCCCTACACCTATAGCCCAGTCAGATATACAATCACATACCAGTACAAAGAAAGCCCACACAAATGCGTACTCTCACACACAATGTACATAAACGCCTCCTTACTCATATCCTCTCTTACACACACAGATGAATTCAACCATGCCCTTACAAATGCACATATGTGTACATCTTACTCATCAACACACATCTACACATGGGCACAGATACATGTATGCTCCCCTAACCAATATGCTCACATGAACACAAACTTCTCACACACCCCTTTCATATACATGCACCCTCCACATGCATGTAGGTATCTCTTTGACACACAAACTTACCCAAAATGCAGGCACAGACCCAACACCTGACACAGTCATAAATTTACACATGCAATTACATATACAACCCCTTACCTGGGCATGCACAATACACATATATGTGTGTTACCCTTGTACATACACTCTTTGTCACACACATATGTGTACATGTACAGATACTCCACTCACTCATACACTGACACATACAGACACCCTTACATATAAATATTCTTCATCCATATACTCTTACACACACATTTATATGTTATTTCCTAAGACAGGTTCCTATATATCATTGCCACATATGCTGTGGCACATACACATTTACCATGCACTCTTCCTGCACATATACTCAAGCAAAACTTAAACAAACATTAATGTTTCATTTCACAAACACACATACATATATACATATAGGTCCCCTCAACCATATATAAGCACAGACACATATGTACATATATGCCATCACTCATACACTCATCTACATTCATGTTCATACTTTCACACACACACGTCAATATACACCCTCTTCACCCATGAACTCACACATTCACACTATATAGAGCAGCTTACCTATAGATTTACAGAAAGACATGTATACACACCCCTTCTGCCATTCAAGCATGCACATGTATATGTATACAAAGCCTTTGTGCTGTACGCTCACACGCACACTTACTCTTCAATTCACCCATACACACACGTGTGACTCACACATTTGTTTCCATACACATAAACCCATTCACCCATGCACTCACACAAGCATACACATGCAGGCCTCTACGCATATATTCACAAGTGTATGTGCACATACCACCTCTACCATATGCTCACTCCACACATGGGCATATATAAGCCCTCACCCAAACTCTCACACACACACATACACATATACTATCTTAGCTATGCATTCAAACACATGCGTTTATTTTTTTTAACAGTTCAGTGGTTTTTATTAAATTCACAATTTTAGAACATTTTTGTCACCTCAAAAAGAAATCCCATACCTATCCACAGTCACCATTTCCTTCTACCCCCATCTCCATCTCAGCCTTCGGCAACCACAAATCTATTTTCTGTCTCTACAGATTGTCTATTCTGAGTATTCATGTAAATGGAATCAGACAATCGGGAGCCTTTCACATAGCATAATATTTTCAAGGTTCACCCGTGTTACGGCATGTATCAGTTCTTCATTCCTTCTTATGGATAGTATTCCATTGTACGGATAGATCACATTTTGTTCATGCTTTCATCAGTTGATAGACATTTGTGTTGTTTTCACTTTTGGGCTAGTATAAGTAAAACGTCTATGAACACTCATGTACAAGTTTCTGTGTAGACATATGCTTTCCCTTGTCTTGGGTATAGGACGGGAATTGCTTGGTCATATGATAACTCTATGTTTAAGTTTCTGAAGAATTGGCAAACTGTTGTCCACTGTGGCTGCCCCATTTTACATTACCTTCTGCCTCAGCCTCCCAAGCAGCACACATGTGTACTTATACCAGCTTGATCACATGGTTGAAGGCACTGATAAACATAAGTGCCCCACAATCTTATACTGAAACACACAAACATCCATATGCATTTCCCTCAGTGATGCCTTAACATAATTGCAAATCAATACTCCTCTCACCTACGCACTAGCATGACATGCGTGTGTCCTCCTCCTACGCATGCTTGCATACACTCACATAAATATATACAGGCATATACATACACTTCTCAACCAAATATATGTAAATGTGTCTTCATCCATAAACTCAAACATACACACGTACACACACAGAGGAACATGTATTCTCCTTTACCCCCAACACATCTCATTTATTCATATAACACACACTCTCACATATACATATATACACACACATACCTCTCCAGTATAAATATGCTCATCACCCACACACTCACACACATGTACTCACACTCATCCAATCTCTCACAGACATGTACATATGTACCCCATTTGCCCATACACTCACACACAGACGTAAATATAAACATTCCTTTAACCCACTTTGTCACATACACACACACTTAATTTATACATGCATTCTTCACACAGACACTCACACATGTATATGCACGTCTACCACGTCATTCATATACTCACACAGTCACACTCACAGATATGCTCTCACCTGTGTATAAATCCATCAGCATGTGTATACAGCCCTCTCAGCCATACTCTGACACCCACATGTACACATACTCCATCCAGACACTGTCACACATACATGTTGATGTAGTGCACATAGACCTCTCTCATATATCTCTACCCGTGTACACGTATTTGCCTTCACCCATGCAGCTATGTACAAGCACATATAGCCCCCAATCACTCCTTCATTCAACCATTCACACATACATATACACTCCTCTCCCTCATGTACTCAGATACACGTGTTCATATATGCATCTGCCTCTTATATGCTCACAAAAACACACATACACACTTTCCTTCCTTTATACATTATTGCCCAAACATGCATATACACCTCTTCACCCAGGAACTCACACATGTACATGTCTACCCCTTCATCTCCATAGGTATCCATGCCATGCCCACATACATATACATAGCCAGGTCCTTGCCTAGTCTCTCTCATGTACACACTCATGTATACACACTGCTTATCCATACCTTCACACTCATACATACACACATGCACCCCTAACTCAAACACCCACACAGACAGAAAGGCTCATGTATACTCCCTTACTCCCACACATAGGTACCTACACATGCACACTTATGTATACATCTCTCACCCACTTCCTCTTGCACACGGATTCTATATACTGTTCACAAAACACATAGGTATGTATACACTCTCCTCACCCGCCTAGATACCACTCTCACTGGTTCACTCACATGCACAAATGCGTATACTCCCTCACTTATTTTCTCTCACACATGGGCACTTATGCACAACACAAATACATACAGGTCCATATACACTTCATCACCCAGTCTCTCTCACTCACATAGGTACCTCAACACCACCCTCACCCATTCTCTCTCTCTCTCTCAGTTTTTTACATATCTGAGTTCTTACTGCATGTTAGGAATTTCTAGACCCTTTGAAATTCACCCTTGTATTTCTGGGTATCTGTGGGCTTCATGTTAGGGAATGTTGTGTCAAGCAGGCAGGGAAAAGTGGAGCGCCCTCCTGCCCTCCCTCCTCCCCAGAAAGTGTGGGTGTGGGGCTGACCCACTGGGTGCTTACCATGGGGGCGCACCTTTTGCCAGTTGGGGTGTGTCCATGGTCTCATCCCGGTCACCCCTCCCAATCCTTACACTTCTACTCAGAGGACCAAAAGTTTCCCCTTTCATGCCTCAGGATGCCAAAAGAGAGCAAGTGACTTTTCCTGCTCTTCCTTTTCTGTTTTTAATTACAACTAACTGGGGACAAGAGTGAAACATTTTAGCAATTTAATCTTAGTGTAAAATGCTGTATTTTCACTTCATTAACTAAAAGGGAAATCAAATGGCTTATCAAAGGTTGAGCTTCACATTTGCATATTGGTCTGGGATTCATGAAGCAGGATTTGTAACAGCTATAAACGCCCCATGACTGTCTCTGGGGACCACTGGCTTTATCATCTTGACTGCAGCATGATAAAATGACATTTGGACACGCAGTAGGATGGGTGTGCTTGCTACAGTCATCTCCTTGTACTGGCTGGGCTTCCCAAACCCACAGCATCACTTCTCTCTTGACTCAGAGAGAAGCATGAGAGGCTTCAGCTCTGTATTAGTTCTCTATTGCTACAAAACAATATCATCCCTAAACTTAGTGCCTTGAAACAACCAACAATTATTATGTCACAGTGTGAATGGTTCAGGGATCTGGGTAAAGCTTAGCTGGGGTCCTCAAGCTCAAGATCTCTCATGCAGTTGCAGTCATGATGACATCTGGGGCTGAACTCATCTCAAGGTTTGACTGTGGAGGATTGGTGCCAAGCTCACTCATGCAGTCCTCTCCAAATGGCTACACCATAGCACGGCAGTTGGATTTTCCTAGGAGGAGTGATCTGAGAGAGAGTGGAATCATCAAAGCAGCAGCAAGAGAAAGAGACCATGATGGTAGCTGAAGTCTTTTAATAATCTAACCTTGTAAGTGACATTCCGTAACTTCTGCCATAAGTGAGTCACTAGGTTCTGCTCAAGTCTAAGAGGAGAGAATTATATAAGGGCCTTAACAAGAGATGGGGCCAAAAGGGATTATCTTACAGGCCACGTTTGACTCTATTTCTGTGACTTTTTGTCTATACCTCTGAAAGGTATATTCTCTCTCAGGGTAGCTTACCGATCTACGGTGAAAAAAAAAAAAAGGACTTTTTTTTTTTTTTTTTTTTTTTGTAATTTTGGCCTCTCTAGGAACTCTGTTGCACAGGTAGTTCCTGGGGACGTAGCCATGGAAACTAAGACAAGGGATCAATGGCTCAATATGAGAAAGTGTGTAGCAATCCTTAAAAGCGAAACAAAATCCCAGGAGAGGGTCAGATGGAGGATAGAGCACCATTGAGACTGAATGAGAGCTACTTTTTGAATACAGGGAGAAGGGAGAGAGGAAAAGATTGGATAGTTACCACAAAGAGTGGGTTTGAGGCAGAGAGGTAGAAAGAGGACTTCGAGGATATTTTGTTGTGTGTTGTAGGATCCATTTTCCTCTTCAACCCTCCCCACACTCTCCAACTTTCTCAAGGATTATTTAGTAAATTCCTGCCTTAGTCTTCAAAGCATTCTGGAGTTGGGCTTGTGATTTTTTTTTTTTTTTTTTTTTTTGCAGAAACACTGAGCTAAGATTTGCTTCAGAGTGGCCCAGTTTCATTCCAGTTACAGGTTGCTCTGTTTTTATGGCATGCCTTGAGGACAAGACCAGATCTTAGTTACCTCTCTGTCTCTACTGTTAGGCCCAGTGTTAGGCAGGTGTAGGTGTCATATAGTAGAGAATGTTTCTGGGATCAACCTGCTTACAGATAGCCAAACGTTTATGTGAAACATCTACTATGTGCTATATAACTGTTCTAATCCATTTAGAGGGGAAAAGTAGCACACAAAATAGCCCTTTTCCCCTAGTTATATAAGACAATGGAGAGAAGAGCTAAGACATGAGCAAAAATAACTAAAACAGAGACATAAAATGGCATGTACCCAAAAAGGTTAGGAAGTCCTGTGAAGGTTGAACCAGAGGCAAAATCACTTGTGGCTGCAGGAGTAGCAAGCATAAAATATTTCATGGAGGCAATGGTGGTCAAATTGGACTTGAGGATGGCAGGGGAGGTGGGAATCAAGGCCACTGGAGTGACAGAAGTGCCCGAGTATACTGTGAAAAGCTGGCTCAGGCTTATAATCCATACTCAGCCGAAGGTGGCAGAGGGGGAAGAGGTGGAGCTGTCAAATTGGACCTAAGTCAATAATATTTAAAGGCCACACTAAGGTACTTAGAGAGTCTTTATAAGATTTTGAATAGGAGGAAGTCCTGGGCTTTGGTCAGAAAAAGTCTGGCAATCATCTGTCCAAGACAGCTACTAAAAGAACTTTGATCATGCTCTGGGTGAGAGGTAAAAGGCTTCTGGATCAGGCCACCATCAGGGTGGTGGTTAGGGGAGTGGGAAGGTAGGGCCACATGAGAGAATCCCAAAAGCTAATGCTGACTCTCTCAGGCTTGATGATGGATTGGATAGGTGAAGTCAGGAGGAGGAAGGAGTGGCCAGTAGCCTTCAGGCCTGGGTCAGTAAAAGAAGGTGGCATGAGACAGGCATGAGAATGGCTGGAGTAGAGAGATCACAGGACCAGGAGGTTGGTCAGCTTTGTTAAGATAGTGCTGAGTATGACATTGGCCTAGTTAATGAATACAAAACAGGATATTCAGCTAAATTTGAATTTCAGGTAAATAATGTTTAGTACATGTTACATATGATATTTGGGATAAGCATAACCATGAGACATACTTACACTAAAAATTTATTCTTTGTTCATCTGAAATTCAAATTTAATTGAGGCTTCTATAATTTTTCCTGCATCCTTGAGTAGCTCTGCCATGAAGCAGAGTAGAATAGTGATGGTTAACTGCGTGGGACCTGGTGTTAGGCCAGCTGAGTTCAAATCCGGTTTCTACTGATTATTACTTGTGTGACCTTGGAAAAGTGACTCAACCTCCCTGAAAAGTCATCGAGGAAGTGGGGAGAATGCCTTCTGCCTTGGCCACCTACTAAGGTGATTCTGGGGCCCAGATGAGGCAGCCACATGCAGTAGTGCTTTGAAACCCACAGGGCATCGCGGAGCTCTGCAGTGATCCCCGAAGAAGATGAATACATTGGCCTCATTAAGAAACCTGCTGGCTGATGTGGGATTTGGGGCTCTAATTAATTCTAAATATCAAATACTAAGCTGCAGATTTTTCTTTCTTTCTAGAAGCTGGGGGGAGGGAGAAAAGGGTATCAGGCAGGGACTGTCCATGCACCCCCAACTCTGTGGGATTTCGTGATGTCCTAAGGAGAAATATTCTCCAAACAGCTTGCACTTAATTTCCCTGAAGTCATCATGCAGCCGAGCCCAGAGCTATGGATCCTCCAAGGTACCTGTGTAATTGTCACATTGACATTACCCAAGCCCATTTCTGCTCAGCAGCTGCTGAGTGCTGGGTGGGGGAGGAGCGGGGAGACTGAGTGCTGAGTATATCTCTCCAAAGGGGCAGGGCCTCTTATGCAGGCAGGGCTGTCATATAACACAGGGACAAGACAGGCACTGGAATCGATCACAGCCTGGCATTTGAGTGAAATTCTAGAGAAAGGGCATTTATCAGAAAACAAATAGAGGGGTGGCAGGTATCAGCACAGAAAGTGTATATAATTGTGATTTTCCTGAAAAGCTTGACAACCAAGTCAGGACACTGTGAATGACAGAGGGAAGGAAAATTATTGCAATTCAAATCCCTTTTATTGCTTACGATGTGCAGCAGCCATGGCAAAACCAACTACAAAGCAACACCACAAAGCACAAAACTCCTCGACAGCCAGTAGACAGGTGCAAAAATGCCCTAAATCAAAATGCTCTGAATCTAACCCTGCCAAGCATAAGTGTGTGTGTGTGTGTGTGGGTGTGGGTGAGGGGGGACGTCCATTTATTTCTTGCAGTGAATTCAGTAGAGAATTGTTCTTCTTTTAGTACTGCCATAGCTGCCCCTGCTTTTCAGATTACCTCTGGGGTCTGTTATGGACCGTATCCACCCATGCAATTTATATGTTGAAATCCTAACCCCCTATAGCTCAGATTGTGACAATATTTGGAGACAGGGCCTTTAAATAAGTAAAATGAGGTCATATGGGTGGCTCCTAATCCAGTCTAACTGTTGTCCTTATAAAAAGAGTTTAGGACACCCACACATACACACACACGCACGTGCGCACACATACACACACACACACACAGGGACGACCATGTGAGGACACAGGGAGAAGGTAGCCATCACAGGGTCCTAAGCAGTGAGGGGCATCTGTGCTGGGCTCTTTCTAGTAGAGTTGGGCTAATACGCAATTTCTCAGCGTTCTGAGAGCTGTGCTGCTCAAACCTTTGTATTCATGCCAAGCAGCATTCTAAACCCCCCCCCCAAAAGGCAGGGCATCTTCCTGGAACAATAACTGTATTTAGAAATTTCTAAGGATACAGTTTAAATTTAAACACCCGGAGGTATATTTTGAAGCAGAATGCAAAATTTTACATGAATATTTCAGATAAAGCAAGTTACCTCAAACAGATCTCCTGCTTGCTTCTGGAACGGTATTAAAGACTAAATCATAGAAAACCCTGGAAGCCTGTGACAGGTGATGGAACGCTATTAAGAGGTTTTGATCAGGGAATCTGACTTGGTTGTTTATGTTCTTC
Organism: Otolemur garnettii; assembly: GCF_000181295.1. NCBI lineage: Eukaryota > Metazoa > Chordata > Mammalia > Primates > Galagidae > Otolemur > Otolemur garnettii. The sequence continues at coordinate 273,260 of NW_003852626.1, forward strand.
CGTTCTCTAGGTATCTATGTGATTCCTAGAAAAGATTTAGCCAAGATACTATTAATTTAAAACCCTTAACTGTGATTTGGGTTAGGAGCAGCTAAGACAGCATGCGAGTAGGTAGAGGGAGTGAGCAGAGTGTTTGTTGATAGCTCTGTGGTTGCAGAAGATAGTAGGTTGTGGCAGAGTATGTGGCAAAGATGGACTGGGTATTCACCAATCCCGTTTTCTCTCTCTGTGCAAACAAAAAGGATATATTTCTGAATATCCCCCACCATGGTCAACTTGGGGCATGTGAGTGGGTTCTGACCAATGTAGTATGGGCAGAAGTGACAGTGAGTCATTTCCAATCCTTCCACCAACATCCATGTTCTCTCTTCCCCTTCTTCAGAGCTTATGCAGACATGCCCTAGGTATTGGCCCTCAGTATTCTCCTGGGATTGGTTCCAGCACCCTTGTAGATACCAAAATCTGTAAGAACTCAAGTCCCAGATATAAGATGGTATAGTACTTGCATATAACACACATCCTCCTGTATACTTTAAATCACCTTTAGATTACTTGTAAAATAATACCTAACACAATGTGAATGCTGTGCAAATAGTTACTATGCTCTATTGTTTCATTGAATTTGTGGTTGGTTGAACCTGTGGAGGCAATACCTTCAGATACAGAGGGCCCACTGTACACTGGAAACTGTAGCATCACTGTAAGGAAGAAACATGGATCCCTGGATCATCACATGAAAAATAGCCACCAATAGGAACTGTTCAATCTGCATTAGATTTTGATGTGAATGAGAAATCTTTATTGTGTTAAGTCACTGAGATTTGGGGGTTATGTGTCCCAGCAGTTAGTGCTACCAGGAACAAAGCTACCTTGATGAGTCATCAAATAATTATTGAATGTCCACTATGTTCCAATTACTATGCTAGGAGCTATAAATGTCGTGATGATCAAATCAGACATGGTGCCTGCACTCAGAACTTCCAGGTGGGGGGAGAGATGTACATTAAGCAAATGACTGCACAGATATAAAGCAATTTGCAGTTGTCGTAAGTGCTAAGACAGAAAGGTACATGGTATTGGGAGAATGTGTAGTAAAGTGGTTTGACCTAGTCTGTTGGGGGATAAGATTGAAGGTGGCAAAGATAGCTGAGCTGAGATATGGAGGATGTGTAGGCATTAGCTAGGGAAAGAGAGGCAGGGGCAAGGAGCAAACAGCATGTGCGCCAAACTGAAAGGAGGCCGGGGGTTGATTCTTTGGTCATTTTTAGCTATAGCAACCTGCTCATTAGTTGAAAACTTTCTCATTTATTTCTTTTAATAGAATCTCTTCCTCATCATTAGGGCCAAGCTGCAGGAGGGACTTCACCCACATTTCTTATTTAACAGATTCTAAGACAGAAAGAACACAAACGTGGTAAGAAGGAACTTTTTAAGGTAACCCTCAGCATAATCAGGATTCAATATTAATAACAAACAGGACATTCTCATTTGGAGCTATTTTAGTTTATTATATCAGAATCTATTCAAGGATCGTTGACACTAAAAACCTCAGCAATGTGCCACAATCTGCTTGGGAACCCCTTAATCCAAGGTCAATTGATACCATTGACCATAACAAGTTCTTCTGAGGGGAAATAAAATAACTGCATGATATTGCTGTGGCACAATAAAAATGGAGCTTTTAAACTTGACAATGTGAATTAGTTTATCTTCTTTTTTATACAACAGATGTTGTTTGACCTAGAAGAAAGAATAATATTATAGAAGTTGTGATCAGTCTGAAGAAAAAAAATAAAGATGTCTAAAAATAAAATACAAATAGCAGCTGCTTGAATTGTCTTCCTAATATATCAGGTTTGACAGCTTTTCCTCTTTAAATTGAGTTGGGATTTCCAAGAAGGCATTTGGATAGGAAGATTGTTTCAGGAGTGTATCCATAATGTGTGGCACATGTCTCTTTCTGGCCCTGGGAAGCCTCACAGTCTCAGAACATCTCTGTGGGTCTGGCATTAAATCCTGGGACCAAAAGCCATGGCAGATCTACGATCAGGGCTGTCAGGAGCCAAAATACTTTTCCAAGGCATACTCTGGTTTGCTTGGGCTTCCCTTCCCTCCTACCCACTGATATGAGGAATACACTGACACACAGATTTCCCTTTTTGCACGTGGCCACCATTCTCTACAACAACCTTTCTCCTTCTTTAGGAGAGGATCTTAGAAGACTGCAAAGAGGCAGAAAATGTAATTGTCAAACTCCCTCAGGGACTGAGCGATGAATAGGGCACTGGACTGGTTGGTGTTAACTAGTGAAGGGCCACAATAGTCTGAGAATTATGGCGAGATCTTCCAATTAATGATTTCCTTCATTTGGATGTTGCCATTAGGTACACAAAATAACTACTGTTTGCGTACTATGTGTTTACTATGTTTCAGGCACCGCACCAAGCACCTTATCTGCATTGTCTTATTCTGGGTCTCATGATGAATTAAAGATAGATGCAAAGTTGCTGTTGCTCCTCCCAACAAGGGAAGCCTATGTCCTCTCCCCTTGAATGTGGACTGGATCTTTGACTGCTTTGACCAGTATAATACAGTGGCAGTGATGCTGTGCTAATTTCCTGAATGTTAAGACATCTCTCTGGAAGTCCTGAGCTGCCATATATGTATGACATGTGACGAACTGCTGTCATGTGTAAGCATTCTGGTTAATCCCTCCTGGGTAGGAAACTTGCAGCCATGCTCACCAAGGCATCACCCATGTGGCTGAAGCCCATCCTAAATCTTACAGATCGGCCCATTTGTCAGCTGATACCACTGAATGAACTCAGCCGATGCCATGTGGAGCAGAATCTCCCAATTGAATGCTCCCCGAATCCCTGCCCCACACAGTGATGAAATATTGCCTTGATTTGTTTCCTCTGACCGAAGCTATGGATGCACAGCAACTTTGGGCCTTGGCTTGCTCCTGTCCCTGAGATTATATTGACTGGAACATACAGTATGGGAGCAGCATGGCGAGATTTGGGGTTAGGTTCTATTCCTGAGCCCACAGGACCCAAATACTCTTTGAAGCAGTTCTTGACCCTTCAAGCTCCTGTCAGCATTATCCTGCTCGTCAGTGGTTACCCAGACTACAGCTTCTCTGGCACCAAAGATGGCCTGTTCCTTAGGGTCCTGCTGTTGGACTTTGCCCCCGGGACCTCTTGGTGGTAGAAATATTTTAACTCATATCCAAACTTGCTTTCCCTTCTAGACATTGTACCTCCAATCTCTTACATAAGGCCTGGGGAATGGAGATACCCAGACTGTTTCTTTGCTTACTTGTGCTGTCCTAAATACCTTTTGAGTCGGTCTACTTTTCTTTATTCCCACTGTCTCCACCTCAGGCCATCCTTATCTCTTTCTTGGACAATTTTAACTGTCCCTTATACAGGCAGCCTCTCCTCCTTCAATCTCTCCTCTACTTTGCAGGCAGAGAAGTATTTCCAGAATGGAAATGTAACCAGATACTTTCTTGACTGAGACCTTTCAAAAGCTCTCCATTGCTGCAGTGGTGATTTAAACTTAACATGGTTTCATGAGCAGGTTCCTGTCTGATTCTCCAACCACATCCCTTGCTTCTTTCCCATCAGCCGAACTAAATTTGGCTCTCCAACCAGATCAAGCTTCCTTAGGTTCCCATTCTAGGTCCTGTTCTCACTTATCTCCAAACCTTTGGCCATTCACTTTGTATGTGTAAGGTACCCCACTATACCTCACTTTTTATCTTGTCCTGACCAAGGGACACAGAGTGCCTTGACCATTATGTGACCTGACCAGCTGCATGTTTTTCTCTGAAGACTTGAACCCAAGCTGACTCCTTGAATATTTCCAGACATTGAAAAGCATATTTAGCTTATTTAAAATAATAAAAAAATCTAACATATTGCCACACACATGGAAAGTAGCTTTATCCTTGAGCCAAATTCCTGAAAGCCTCATATAAACTACATAGACTTACCCCCATATTGTGGACATAGCTAGGTAGAACATCTCATTTTTCTCACTGTCTATTGTGAAGACTACTGCGGCGCTCTGTATACAGGTCAGAGAATAAGTTTGCAAACTCGTGGGAGGTACTCCCTTTGGGAAGCTATGCACTGATGCCAGTGCCTAGTCCACCCTTCAGTGCCATTTTGGAAGTCCTTTTTCTGGATAGCCATCAGAGTTGTCATAGTACAAAATCTAACAATTAAGTTAGCAAACTCATCCTACAAAAAGTGCTTTGAATGGTGGAATAGGTGCCAGCATTGGTGCATAGCTTCCTAAGGGGAGTATTTCAAAGGTGACCAGAGTGATATTCAGCAATGAAGTATGTAGCACTTTTTCTAGGATGAGTTTACAAGCTTAATTGTTAGACTTGTATAAGTTCTCCTAATAAATAAATACTCTGGACTGATCACCCTGGCAAAGAAAGTGCTTCTCTCTTTGGAATCCCAGCTGGATCTATTTCAGGATGGTTTGGGACGATATGTTGTGGGAACTCCCTTGCTGCTGTTTTTGGGGTATAGGTTTGGCCAGACAGGATAGACTGCAACACCTCCCTCCTTCATCAGGGCTGATCATTTCTTAGATGCCTCTTCACCTAGAAAGCCTCCCACCAGCTCCTGAGACTAGAGGCTTTCTTTGTGTGTTGGCATAGCACCTGTGCCTACCTCTATTACCACACTAGTCATAATTAATTTCATTTGGGTTTGTAATCTGTCTCCCTATCTTGCCATTTCCTTGGGGGCCATGGCCATATCTTGTTCCATTTTGGATTCATGATTCTTTACAGAAAAAACAAACAAAACAAAACAAAACATGATCTCTTCCTACAAGGAGATCATGGTTGCATGCTACTGTGGGCAGCAAATATTTGTTACCTAAATGGAGAAATGACAAATGGAGAGCAAGTTCTGGCAATTAGATGCTCCATTCCTGCTTATGTCCTTTGCCCTGGTGTCATGACTGCATAAATGATCACGTAAGACACAGATTGACAGTACACGCTGCAAGAGGTGAGGCTAACCATAGGTGCAGGATAGCCCCGAGCACTTCTTGCAGAGTCCTTTTATTGAGAAGATACATAATGGGCAGAAAGATTACTAAGCAGAGCCATGCAGGGGCTGCGTGCTCAGGGAAATGATCTCATAGGTGCCAAGAAAGTCACAAGAGATTTCCAGGCTTGCCAGGAGAATGTCTTGTTCTCAGTAATTCCTCAGATGAGTTATGATATTGGTGGCTGTTGTAGTAAGTATGATGTTTAATCCTCTATACCCTGGTGCATTTTTCCCTTTCTGAAGATGATATAAGGTTGGTCTGCAGGTGGGCCCTGCATTCCAGAAACTGTGAGGTCTGGTTGTCTTGCTGTTAGTGAAAAGTGCAGGAATTCTTTTGGATTGTGTCCTTCTCAGCTTATATTTCCACTAAAATGCCCTCACACAAAGCTAAGCTCTAAGGTAGTTGACACTGGAGGAGATTGGCAAGGCATTTTTAGATGTCAGAGCTGCTAAAATTCTGATTGCTGCAGAACAGATACCATCTATTTTTATTTTATACAAATGTGCTGTACTCCATCCCTTTCTTCAGGCTGCCCTGTCACAGAGGGATTCATGATGTGCACCAGCCATTTGTTTGTCTCTGGCCTCGCTATTTACAGAGGGAGGCACATCCGTTGGATTGATGGCACAATTGCTGCACAGGGCACTATTTTCAAGTAATATCCGAAGACCTATGTAGTCAGTGGCTCAGTTTAACCAGAGAGTTGCAGCTGTGGTCTGAGAGGGAAGAAAGCATTAATGATTGCCAAACAGAGAGCAGACCCTAGGTAATTCTGCAGCCTTCTGCTAGGCTGGAAGGCTGTGATTGGTACAGGCCTGGGGGGTCTGCTTCTTTTGTCAGGCTCTGTTCATTATGATGCCGCAGGCATTACCTGAGTACTCATTTTGTGCCAGCATGGCCAGAGGTGATGTCGCTGGTATACTCTCTGTTCTCAAGGAGCCTTTTAGTCCTTATAGTATGGCTTTTAATCTCTCTCTCTCTCTCTCGCTGTCTCCAGTTCTCTGTGCTTCTAGGGAGGTAAAAACCAGCAGACTCTTCCAAGCACTCTACAATATGGGCTACTCAGTCGGAGACCTATGGTACTTGGAACCCAGAGAAGTTGATGAGAAGCTAGCACTGCCAGCTGCCTGGGGATAGTAGCACACCTAGCACCCCCTTTCCATGGCTGCTAGAGATCACATGCTACTTCACTACTAGGCAAGCCCATAACGAGAGGTCCTGGCTCCAAGTAGAATCCATCTGAGGATTCAGCATGGGCTTATTGATAGAATCTTGCAGTTGCATTTGCCCAGATAACAAAGGACTTTGATGGCTTGTGCCTGTGTCTGGCAGGAGCAAGAGGATGGTATCCTAACAAGTCTATATCCAAGCAGAATTCCTTTTCTTAAATAGGTTTCCCTCAAATTCTATACAACAAAACCTGGATCTGCTCCTGGCAGAATGGTTTGATTGGTATTTTTCTGTGTCTTTTTAAAAACTGTATTATATTTTATTTATTTTTATCAGTTCTCTTTATTTGTAATCTTTTAGCCTCATAAATGGAGATTAATTTCAAGGTCAAGGTGTATCAAAGAAGAAGGCTGAGTTGCCTATTACTATATTTCTGTGTTCGTTATTTCATAAATATTTGTTGAACACCTCTATGTGCCAGGCACTGGTATGCAGGTGAAAAGAAGGTCAAGGTTGGTACCCTCTCATGGGGGAGACAATCAGTAGTCATAAAAATAAATGTAAAATTACAATGACAGAAAGGTCCATAGACATTTAACAACCTATAAAGAAGGGTTTTTCCTGGCTGAAAGTCAGAAAGGACTTTCTGAGGAAGTATTCTCTTCAGAAAATCTTCTAGGTGCTTCAGGATCTTACCCTGTGAAGCCAGAGATGTTAGATCTGGCCCTGAAGATAATTCCATAAAGATGTGGAAAAATCATCCCTATCCCTGACAAGCCAAGGGAATGGCCACAAAGAGCACAGAGCAATGTAGGTTGCCGTACCTTGTGCATTCCCCATTTGGCCTTCCTTCTAATAACAACTTGAACACAATTTGTGGGAGTGCTTATTCCCTGTGACAATGTGGGCCATCTGTGGTGCTCACTTCCAGTCTGAGCTGATAGCAACTCTCCAAAATCTCCTTCACTCTGATTTAGCCAAGCTTTCAATCTGACCTCACCATAGGAGGCCACCTGATACAGACGAAAATAATATTTTTTATTAACACAAACTTGTATGTTCTCCCTTTTTATTATTTTAGAATATTAGGGGGCATATATGTTTTGGTTACAAAATTTGTTTTCATACAGATTGAGTCAAAGTAATAAGTGTGCCCCTTCCTCAGATAGTGTGCCCTGTTCCCATTAAGTATGACTTTACCCATCCCCGCCTCCTGCTCAATTTTTGCAGAGTTTTAAATCCATATGTGCACCTAAGTGTTGATTGATTAATTCTAAATTAGTATTGAGTGCATGTGGTGTTTGTTTCTCTATTCTTGTGATACTTCACTTAGAAGTCTCCATTTCCATCCAAGGTGTCACAAAAGATACTAGATCACCATTTTTTTTTCAAATTAAAAAGATAAAATTTTAATTTCCTGTTTTCAAATGGCATAATCTTACATACAGAAAACCCCAAAGACTCCACCAAAAATTCAAAAACTATTAGAGCTAATAAATTCAGTAAGGCTGCAAAAGATGAAATTAATATACAAAATTTAGTAGTGTTTCTATGCACTAATAATGAACTATCTGAAAATTAAATTAAGAAAATGGGGGCAGCGCCTGTGACTCAAAGGAGTGGGATGTGGGTCTAGATTACCATTTTTTATGGCTGAGTAGTACTCCGTGGTATACATATGACACATTTTATTAATCCATTCATATATTGGTGGGCATTGGGTTGTTTATATGAGTTTCCATTTGTGAATTGTGCTGCCATAAACATTTGAGTGCAAGGGTCCTTTTCATAAAATGACTATTTTGTTTTTTCCTTTTGGGTATACACCCAGCAGTGGGATTGTAGCATTAAATTGTAGGTCTAGTTTCCAGTGAAGAGGGAGAAAGAGAAAGAGATGGAGATGAAATGAGTTGCTGTGGCCCCCTCAAAGGAGAAAATGTCCACAGACTGTTTCCCCATCACTTCTCAGTATCCTGAGAAAGTGGCTTAAACTCGGGGGGGAATGGTTATAATGTATACCTAGGGTTGCTGTATTTCTCAGCTCCAGTGCATAGAAACAAAGGAGCCATGTGATTTCAAGAGACCCTTGAACTACAATCCGATAGCAATATAGATATGAATATCTTGGTTCCTATACATTCCTGAAACTGCTTCAGTAGGGTCAACTGTGAAAAATGCTGCTCTCTCAGTACAGAAGAAAGGAGTTTGTACTGCTACACCTCACTTAGAAACACTTAGAGAGAGTAGCCAAGCTATGCAACATCAGATAAGGCATAATCTCCTTAGCAGGCACTGTCCCTAACTACTACGTGTGTATATCAGCCATAAATAACAAGTCCTGCCAGGATGGAGCTCCAGTTGAATCTCAGCCATGGGCATGTGCATTAGAATATATATCATTTTTATTAAAGGGGAAGATAGAAATGTGTTCAAATGGACATTTTATTATTTGAAATAAACTTTCACTATCATTTGTAAAAAAAAAAAAAAAAAAAAAAATTGTAGGTCTAGTTTAAATTCTTTGCGGTATGTCCATACTGCTTTCCATAGAGGTTGTATTAGTTTGCAGTGCCACCAAAATCATGTAAGAGTTCCTTTCTCTCTGCATCCACACTAGCCCCTGTTTGGGGGGGGACTATTTGGTAAGAGCCATTCTCACTGGACTTAGGTGATATCTCGTTGTGGCTCTGATTTTCATTTTTCTGATGATTAGAGATATTGAGAATTTTCTTTCATGAGTTTGTGGGCCCTTAGTATATCTTCATTTGCAAAATTTCTGTTCCTGTCTTTTGTCTATTTTTTAATGAGATTGTTTGATTATTTTTTGCTCATTTGCTTGTGTTCTTTGTAGGTTCTGGGTATTAGCCATTTTCCCCACCCCCTTACCACCAGCCTCTTGTAACCATTATTCTATGTGTGCACTCTGCATCTATGACTTCAACTTTATTGGATTTCATATAGAAGTGAGATCACGCAGGGCTTTTCTTTCTTTACCTGGTTTATTTCAATTAGCACAATTTCCTTCAGGTTCATTCAAGTTACCATAAATGGCAATATTTTTTGAGTCTGAATAACATTCCTTTATGTACCTATACAAAATTTTCTTTGTCCATTCATCTGTTGATGAACATTTACATGGATGCTTATCTTGGCTATTATGAAAAAGGTTACAATGAACATGGAAGTATAAATATTTCTTTGACATACTGATTTCATTTCATTTGCTGGGCCATATGGTAATACTATTTTAATTTTTTGAGGAAGCTCCATATTGTTTTCCATAGTGGCTGTTCTAATTTGCATTCCCATTAGTAGCATATGAGTGCTCTTTTCTCAACATCCTGACCAACAATTGACGTCTCAGGTCTTTTTATAAAAGCCATGTTGAGAGTTGGGAAATCATACCTCATTGTTGTTTTAATTTGCATTTTCCTTATGATTGGTGATGTTGAGCATTTTTTCATATACTTGCTGTCCATTTATATATCTTCTTTTGAGAAATGGTTATTTAGGTTCTTTTCATATTTTGTTTTATTTCAGGTTAATGTGAGGTTAAAACAACTAGGTTACCATATTTGCATTTGTTAGGTAGAGTACCTCTTCTAGTCATGTTCCATACCCAAAAGATGTGCCATATACCCTTACCTTGTGCCCCTTAAGTGGGAGAACACCAATCCCCTCCCTTCCTTCCTTATCACCCTCCCTGCAACTTGAATTGAATCGAGATTTTCTCTTATGCGGGCATGTGTTAGATTATCTGCTGGCTTCCTATTAGTACTGAGTACATTGGATATTTGCTTTTCCATTCTTGCGATACTTTACTAAGAATGGGCTTCAACTCCATCTAGGTTAACACAAAAGATGTTAAGTCTCCATCTTTTTATGGCTGAATAGTATTTCATTATATACATATACCACAGCTTGTTAATCCATTCCTGAGTTGAAGGGCATTTAGATTGTTTCCACATCTTGGTGATTGTAAATTGAGCTGCAACAAACAATCTAGTACATATTTTCTTATGACAAAATGATTTTTTTTTTCTTTTGGGTAGATATCTAGTAGTGGGATTGCAGGATCAAATGAGAAGTCTAATTTGAGTTCTTTGAGGACTCTCCATACTTCTTTCCAAAAAGGTTGTATCAGTTTGCAGTCCCAACAACAGTGTAAAAGTGTCCCCCTCTCTCCACACCCACACCAGCATCTGTAGCTTTGGGACTTTGGAATGTGGACTATTCTTACTGGGGTTAGGTGATATCTGGGGGTGTTTTTGATTTGCATTCCTCTGATGATTAGGGAGAATGAGCATTTTTTATATGCTTGTTGGCCATTCTTTGATCTTCTTTAGAGAAAGTTCTGTTCATGTCTGTTGCTCAGTGATAGATGGAATTATTTGCTATTTTTCATTGTTGATTAATTTGAGTTCTTTGTAGTTTCTAGTTACTAACCTTTTGTCAGATTTGGTGCATGTCAATAACTTTTCCCATTCTGAAGGTTGTCTATTTGCTTTAATTCTTGTGTCTTTAGATGTGCAGAAGCTTTTCATTTTAATTAAGTCCCATTTGTTTATTTTTGTTGTTGTTACAATTGCCATTGAAGTCTTCTTTATAAAATATTTTCCCAGGCTGACATCCTCAAGAGTTCTTCTCATACTTTTCTCTAGGATTTTTATCATTTCAAGTATTAGATTTAAATTTTTTATCCATCTTGAGTCAATTTTTGTAAGTGGTGAGAGGTGTGGGCCCAGCTTCAGTCTTTTACATGTGGTTATCCAGTTCTTTCAGCATCATTTATTGAATAGGGATTCTTTTCCAGTATATGCTTTTGTTTGGTTTATCAAAGAACAGATGGCTATAAGAGACTGGTTTCATGTCTTGCTTTGTTATTCTGTTCTATAGATCTGTGTCTTAGAGACCCTCTGTGTGGAGATGACCCAGAGATGTCCTGGAGATGCTTTGTTTGTGTTAAGATTACCCTCTAAAAGTAGTATTTCAAAATCTTTATTGATACTTGGGAAATTTTCATTTATGATATCCTCTAGTAGGCCTTCCATCCCTTTGGGACATTCTTCTTCCCCTTCAGGGATACATAAAATTCATATGTTTGAATGCTTTGTGAAATCCCATAATTCTCTGAGTGAATGTACTTGTTTCTCTCCTTTTCTGCCTCTTTAACTGTTTGTGTTAGCTTAAGAGCTTTATCATGAAATTCATAATAGCTAAGCTTTTAGATTCTTTCTTGTCCATGGTCTAATCTGTTACTGATATTTTCTACTGCATCTTTAAGTTCCCTAAATGACTCCTTCAATTCTTTGAGCTCTGCTATATCCTTTCTATATTATTCATATTTTCACCCACTTTTTGTTCTGGTTTTGCATTTTTTTGATTATTTTCCATTTTTCATCAATTCCTTTATTATTTTTGAAGTCCATATTTTAAATTCCCTTTTTTGTCATTTCCATTAATTTTTTAAAGGTGAAATCCTATATAGTAGCTACCTCATGATCCCTTGGTGGGCGGTTGCTTTAGTCTGGTTTTTAGTGTTGCCAGAATTTTTCTGTTGATTCTTCCTCATGTGTGTTTTCTTCTTGTTAACTTCCCCCTACTTTTTCCTTCACTACCTCCTTTGTTGTAAATTTCCTTGTCTCTGAGCTTAGGTGTTGAACTGGCCTTTTGGTGTAAGGCCAAAAAGAAGAGAAGAGTAAAGGTCAAGGAGGGGGAATGGAAAGACAAAGATCAAGAAAAAAATAGGAGAGTGAAAGGAAGGAATTTAAGGAAAGGAGAGAAGAACAGCAAGAGAGAAAGACTGAGACAGGAGAAGTGGTGGTGTTTGGCAGGGTCCCTTGACCCACAACCGTAATTCCAGAGCTTTGGAGGGCCAGACTATGTGAGTCCTTCAAGGTCAGGAGCTCCTTACCTGGTCAAAAGCAAGAACCCACCTCTGCCAAATATAGAAAAAAATCAGCAGTATGTTACAGTGGGGATCTACCAATGCTGTCTTTCCAAAGACCAAAGCTAGAAAGACACCCTATACCATGAGTTCATGGCCTCCTTGAGCCAGACCCATTCTTTGACTCCCCCCCAGTCAGACCAAAGCTGTTACCCCCCCAGCCCACAGAGAAAAGAAAAAATAATAAAAATAGATAAAGAAAATTAAAAATACAATTATATAACATGTAGAAAAAGATACATCATAGTTGTTATATGAGAAATTATGTGGGAAAGATGATAAAAGTATAAAAATCTGTACCATAAGAGAGGGAAAAGGAGAGAAACAGAAAAGAAAAAAGAATAAAAGAGCCTAAAAAACAATAACAAAAATCAAGGAGGACTTGCTATTGAATAAAGTAAAAATGAAAATATAAAAATACAACTTATCCACAGAAAACCAAAACAGACATAACAACCAAAGGGAAAAAAAAAACCTAAGGAAAAATATTGAGAAAAGAAGCAAAAAATGAAAAAAAAAATGTATGTGCGCACACACGTGTGAGTGTATTTATATCTATCTATCTAGCCTGATTCCAGGTGACACCATAGTGTTAGGAGATGGAGAACATCCACTCTTGTTTTGCTGTATCAGATAGGAGCAGGAAGCCACTCTCTAGTTGCAGAGGAGACTCAGTCCTCTGCTTGAATAACTGACTTATTTGCCCTCAATCAGAGCTTGGCTGCTTGGCAAGTATCAGTCCCCATGGGATTGGGATCCTGAAGTTCTCAACAGTTTTCTTAGGAGGCATGTCTTATCTTTCCAAATAGTGCCCCCCCTGATAACAGGTGGCCTTCCTTGGGGTGTGGGGGCTATTCACCTTACTCCAAAGATGACTGCCTGGGCTCAACAGGCATACCAAAGCTGGCTGTGCATTAGGACCTTGTGGACGGTTCCTCCCATGCAGCCTTCCCACAATGGCAGTACTCTGCTAGTAGTCAAGTTGATGGAAGTTTCACTCTACCCAGTATTCAATCCCAGCTGCCAGATGCTGTTCAAGTTTACTCACTCACTTAAGCCCTTCTATGGCAGATCCAGCTAGCAGCCCAGTCCAAAAACAGAAAAACTTACGACAGCCCCTTCCTGTCCCTAGTTATCCATGGGAGGGCCAGTGGCCAGCTGGCGTTTTTCTATACCCAGGCACTTGCCTTCTGTGCTGGTCTTTCTCAGCTTCAGACCTCTTTGTTGTCTCCTATTGTTTCACTGTGCACCCAGAGTGATGTTTCTGGGTAAGTTCCCTTAAGAAGAGGTTGCTGAAGTCCTCTCTCCTCTGTCTCTCTGCAGGTGGCTAGTAAGGAAATGTCTCTAGTCTGCCATCTTACTCCAACCTCAGGGACAGAGGTGTGGTTTGAAGGAAAAAACAATCCCATGGATCACACTCTTGATGGAGGGTCTAGGCACAGCAAAATACTAATGATGAAATCTTCCTGGTTCTGCCATCTTCACATTATGTATATGCTTTGTAGGTAAATGGCCATGTCTCTGTCACCAGGAGCCATTATCTCAAATCCTTATACCCTTTTCCCTAAGACTTACTTTAAAAAAAAAATAGATCTACTTGTTTTTTGCCATTGAGTTGTATGAGTTTCTTATATATTTTCAAGTATTACCCCTTATCAGATGTAGAATGTGCAAATATTTTCTTCCATTCTGTAGGTGATTTCCTCATTCTATTTATTGTTTTCTTAGCTGTGCAGAAGACTTATAATTTGATATAATTCATAGTCTACTTTTTCTTTTGTTGCCTGTAGTTTTGGGATCATATCCAGAAAATCATTGCCCATAACAATGTCATGGAGATTTCCCCTTATGCTTTTTACAGTAGTTTTATAGTTTAAGTCTTTAATACATTTTGAATTTAATTTTGTGTATAGTATGAGATGTAGTAGTTTTTTTACAGTAGTTTTTACAGTTTAAGTCTTTAATACATTTTTAATTTAATTTTGTATATAGTATGAAATGATGGTCTAATTTCATTCTTCTGCATGTGTATATGCAGTTTACCTGGCACCATTTACATAAGAGACTGTTCTTCCCCTATTGTATGTTCTTGGCATTCTTATTGAAAATCAATTGGCCATAAATAGGTTGATTTATTTCTGAATTCTCTAGTCAATTCCATTGGTATACATATCTATTCTTATGCTAATATCACACAGTTTTGATTATCATAGCATGGTTGTAAAGTTTATTCTTTTTGCTCAAGATTGCTTTGGGTATTTGGGGCCTTTGCATTTCCATGTGAATTTTAGGATTGTTTCTCTATCTCTTTGACAAATGCCGTTGGAATTTTGATAGAGATTGTGTTGAATCATTAGATCATTTTGGACAGTATGGACATTTTAACAATATTAATTATTCTAGTCTATGAATATGGGATATCTATTTTGTTATAGCTATTATTTCACATGATTCTAAGGTATGTCTGTGTTAGTAAGCTAAAGTCATTTAAAGACACTGGGACAAAATATTATCTGGCTTTTCAGCCCTGGAACAGTATTAGACATGTTCTGTAAGGTTTCCCAAGGACACCATTTTGAATAAGTGGTTTGAAGGAAAATGTTCACCCCCTTACCACTCTTATCACTAGGCTTAGTGAATCTATGACATATTTCAGAGCTGCCCAAACATCTGTAGTGAAAGAAGTAAAACTTCACCTAAGAGGGATATACAACTTGAGGGACTGACTTTAAGGAAAGCCTGGGGACTGACATTTGACTGTGTATTTCTTTCTTCCTACTCTAACAGTTATACTAATAGAGATTCCTTTGTAAGGCTAGGATCCTTCCACAATGAAAATACATTTACATTAATTCCTTCTGGAATATGACAAATAAAATCAGAGTTGCAGGTTGCCACAATGACTGAGTAAGAGTATAACTGTGGTTGATCCAAAGAAATACTTTTCAACTGTGACTGCACATTGAAAATGCCTAGAGAATTTTTACTACATGAATGCCTCGTTTCAAACTCAAAGATTTAAAATTATTTGCTCTGGTGTAAATTCTCACCATGGGTATGTTTACAAAGTCCCCCCTCCCAGTGATTCTAATGTGAAGCCAGCATTGAGAACTATCAAACTAAGATAGTGGCAAGTAAGTGTAGGTAACCTACACCAAGGTGCCAACCAACCTAAGAACTTCTGTTTTCTCCATTTCCTTCATTTCACCACTTTTATCTTGTGGCATGCAGGACACTGTTCCAGAGCAGCGACCCAGCCATCCTGGATGCACAGGCAGATAGATACCAGCAAGCTTCAGATACACACAAGGCTCTGAACATAGACTAGATGTGAAACACAGTTGTTGGATTTCCAAGGGCAATATCTACAGCAGAGAGTAAGAGCCTTGACAGGTTCTTCCATGGAGACTGTGGAGTATGGTATTAGATGTTTGAATGGGTAAATAATAAATTTGTGACATTAATTTTCAAAAGTATTTGTTTTTCTGCATTTATTTATTTTGTGTGATTTGCCTTAAGAATGTTTCAATGTGTTTATGACAGACAAGACTAGAAACAGGGACTCTTTTAATTTAGTAGGCATATGATTGGTTGGTCATACCTGCTTGCCACAATCTCTACAATTGTTGATGAGGTATATGTATGTAACCATCAGCTACCAACCTTATAAACATAAAGCAAATGGACAACTGCTGCATTCTGCCCTCAAAACTACAAAAGCATAAAACATGTCAACTTTCTAAGCCAAGGAAAAAACAGCACACAACTTGCCAAGATTTGCAAAATCAACACTCTGTGACTTTTATAAAATTATGTTAAGGATTTGGCATGAAATCATCAACATCTGAAATTATGGAAGACCCATTGCCACTGGTAGCTTTTTAAAAAATGTTTTCAGCATCGTTGAGAGTAGTTTACCAGTTTAGCACAAATTTCCCTGTCAAGAAGGCTGATGAACAAATGAAAATCCCTTTTACCATCTCAATAAGAGCTCATATCATTAAGATTTGGAATTACTTAGAGCAAGGCCACTTCTGTCATGGCTTTATCCTTTAGCATGGCTGTTGTACATAGTGATTACAATGTGGGGAAGCTGAGCGAGTGCTTAATCTCCTTAGAGAATATATGCCAGAATAGTCGCTATTCCTGCATATTAACACGTGGAAGTGTGCAGTTGTGAAAGGCTATGACCTGGGTTCTATTTCTAAATCTCTCCACCTGTGTCTCCCATATGTGAATTTGGAAGTTAGTATTCTTTCATCTAGCATTTTTTAAGGAGTGCCTACTGTGTGCAAGGAGTTTGGGGTTCAAAGATGAATGAGATATTGCTGCTTCCCTTGAGAAGCTCATAGCCCAAAGTATAGGCACATAAATCAATGTAACAGAATAAGAGTCTAGAATTCGACAAGGGCATATATTGCTCTTCCCCACTACAGTGTTGTCTTTTTGATATTGTACAGTATATAAGTTGAGTCTTGTCTCTTTGACTCAGTGGAATGCCTTTGAGACTCATCTAAGTTGATAATTATTACCAGTTTATTTTTTTATTGCTGAGTAGTATTCTACTGCATGTATGTATCTGAGTTTGTTTATCCGATCACCTATTGAGGGCCATTTAGGTTGTTTCCAATCTGGGACTATTATAAATGCTATTCTGAGCATAGATACATATGTTTTTATGTGGACATAAGTTTTAATACCTTTGGGGAAAAATGCCTGAGAATGCTATTGGTGGGCCATATGGTTAATACATGTTTAAATTTATAAGAATTTATAAGAAAACAAAGTGTTTTACAAAGTGGCAGCATCATTTTGAATTCCCACCAACAATGTATAAGAATTACAGTTGGTCACCATTATTACTAACACTTTGACAGTATTTTTTTATTTCAGACATTCTGATAGGTAGTAAGAATGTATCACTGTGGTTTCAATTTGAATTTCCCTGATACCTAGTGATCTTGAACATATTTCCATATGCATATTCATCTATATATTTTCTTTGGTGAAGTGTCTTTTCAGGTCTTTCACCTGTCTTCTAGTTGGATATTTTTATTGATATTTTTGAGTTTCTTTATGTGTTCTCAGTACAAGTCCTTTATCATACATATATAATTTAAAACATATTTTTCCCAGTCTTTAGATTTTTTTATTTTCCATCAGAGTATTTTGCTAGGGAAAGTTTTTATTTATGCTGAAGTCCAGTTTATCAGTTTTTTTCTGTAGATCAGTCTAGTGGTCTTGTCTATGAACTCACTGCCTAATGCAAGTTTAGAGAAATTTTCTTCTATGTTTTCTTCCAAATCTTTTATACTCTTATGTTTTGCATTTATATGGATGACCCATTTAATTTTTTATAAAGTATGAGGTTAGGTAGAGTAAGATTTTTGTTCGTTTTGCCTATACATGTTCAAAATTTTTAACACAATTTGTTGAAAAAGTTATCTTTCCTTTGTCAAAAATCAGTTGAATCACACCTATAAACCTTTGGGAGGCTGAGGTGCATGGATTGCTTGAAGACAGGAGATTGACACCAGTCTGATCAGGAGTGAGACCCTGTCTTTATAAAAAATAGAAAAATTAACCAAGGATAGTGACATTCACATGTAGACCCAACTACTCAGAATAATGAGGCAGGATTATTGCTTTATTCCAGTAGTTTGAGGTTGCAGTAAGCTGTGGTGATGCTGCAACACTCTAGCCCAGGTGACAGGGTAAGATCCTATCTTAAAAAACAATAGAAATTATTTGTGTCTGTAGTTTTCTGTACTTGATTCTGTTCTATTCATCTATATGTCTATCCCTCTGCCAACACCACACTATTAATTACTGTATCTATATAAAGATAGTAGGGTGTAAAGTTAGGTAGTGAAAATTATCCAACTCTATTCTTTCAAAATTATTTTGTCTATTCTAGTTCCTTTTCCTTTCCATATACATTTTAGAATTAGTTTGTAAGTACAAAAGGTCCTGCTGTGATTTTGATTTTAATTTATCAAATCTAGAGATAAATTTTGGGAGAAGTGACATTGATTATGTTGAGTCATCCAATTTATAAATATACTTTATCTCTCTATTTAGGTTGTCTTATTTATCAGTGTTTTGTAATTTCTAGCCTACCTATCTTGTAAATGTTTTGCTAGATTTATATCTAACTAATTTTGTTTTTTAAAAAACTCTATTGTATATTTTTTCATTTATATTCACTAATGATATTGGTCTGTAGTTTTCTTTTTTGTTGGTTCTTTTCTTGGTTTTAGTATTAGGGTGATTTGCTTTGTGCAAAGAATTGGACAGGGTTTCTTCTTTCTCAGTGTTTTGGAATAGGTTCTGTACTATAGGTATGAGCCCTTTTTTGAAGATTTTGTAGAATTTTGGTGTAACTCTGTCTAGCCCAGGACTTTTTTTTTGTTGGAAGCATTTTCACTGTTGTTGCAATTTTGATGCTTCATATTAGCCTGTTCAAGAGTTCTATTTCTTTCTGGTTAAGTATAGAGAGGTAGTGAGAGTCCAGGTATTGGTCCATTTCCTCTACATTTTCAAATTTCTGGGTATAGAGGGGGTTTTTTTATTCACAAATATTTATTTTCTATTTTTTTAATTTCATATTAATATGGGGGAATAAATGATTAGGTCACAATGTTTGCATTTGTTGGGTAAAGTCCTTGTTATGATTGTGTCCCACATCTAGGAAGTGTGACATATACCCTTACATTGTGTTTATTATGTGGGAGCACACCAATTTCTCTCCCTCCTCCCCTCTCTCCCCATACTCCTCCCCTTCTGGAGAGAGGGGAGGAGGGAGAGAAATTGGTGTCCTCCCACATAATAAGAAACCCTCTCCAATTCTTTCTACAAAGCAAATCACCCTAATACTAAATTGAGTTTTTCTCATGTGTGTGGGTGTGTATTAGTTCCTCTACTGGCTTCATATTAGTAGTAAGTACACTGTATACTTGCTTTTCCATTCTTGTGATACTTTACTAAGAATGTTCTCCAACTCTACCCAGGTTAGTACCAAAGATATAAAGTCTCCATTATTATGGCTAAAAAGTATTCCATGGCATACATATACCACAGTTTATTAATCCTTTCATGGGTTGATGGGCACATGGGTTGTTTCTACATCTTGGCAATTGTAAAATGAGCTGAAATAAATAATCTAGTGAAAATGTCCTTATGATAAAATGACTTATTTTCTTCTGGATAGATGCCTAGTGATGAAATTGCAGGATCAAATGGAAGGTCTATTTTGAGTTCTTTGAGGATTCTACACATTTCTTTCCAAAGAGGTTGTATTAGTTTGAAATCTCACTAACAGTGTAAAAATGTTCTCTTCTCTCCATATCCCTGTTAACATCTGCAGCGTTGGGATTTTGTGATGTGAGCTATTGTCACTGGAGATAGTTGATATCTCAGGGTGTTTTTGATATGCATTTCTTTTATGATCAGGGATGGTGAGCATTTTTTCATATTTGTTGGCCATTCATCTGTCTTCCTCAGAGAAGTTTCTGTTCATGTCTTTTTCCCAGTGATAGATAGGATTGTTTGTTCTCTTTTTTTATTGATAAATTTGAGCTCTCTATACATTCTAGTTATCAACTCTTTGTCAGATTTTAAAATGCAAATATTTTTCCCATTCTGAAGGTTGTCTATTTGCTTTAATTGTTGTGCCCTTAGCTGTGAAGTTTTTAAGCTTAATTAAGTCCCATTTGTTTACTTTTATCGTTGTTGCAAGTGCCAATGAATACTTCTTCATAACATCTTTCCCCAGACTGACAAAATCAGCATAGAGTTTTTTGTAGCATTTGGTGATTTGGTGATTATCTCTTATATCTTTGTGGTACCTGTTGTTATTTTCCTTCTTCTGTTTCTAATTGAGGTTATTAGAGATCTTATTTTGCTGTTTCTAGTTAATATGGCCAAATGTTTATTGATTTTATTTATCTTTTCAAATAAGCAACTTTTTGTTTTGTCAAAATTCTAGCAAGTGGAATATAACTACACGCTAAAAAATAATTATACATCACAAACAAGTGGGTTTAATCCCAGAGATACAAGGCTGGTTCAGCAAACTGAAATCCATACATGTAATTCACCACATAAATAGAAGCAAAAACAAAAAACCATATGATCCTCTCAATAGATGCACAAGAAGCATTCATCAAAATTCAGCATCTTCTTCAAATAAGATCACTTAAATAATAGGTATAGATGCAACATTTCTTACGCTGATAGAAGCCATTCATAACAAATCCACAGAAAATATCATTTTCAATGGAGTAAAACTGAAAGCATTTCCACTTAGAATTGGCAACAAACAAGGATGCCTAGTATTGACACTGTTATTCCACATAGTGCTGGAAGTCCTAGCCAATATGACCAGGCAAGTAAAGGATATCAAGGGTATCCAAAAGGGGAGAGAGGAGGTCAAACTGTCACTCTTTGCCAATGAAATGATATTATACTTAGAAAACCCCGGAGACTCAACCAAGAGACTCCTGGAAGTGATCAAGGAATACAATAATGTCATGGGGTATAAAATCGATGTCTACAAATCAGTAGCTTCATATATACCAATAACAGTCAAGCTGAGAACCAAATCAAAGACACAGTAACTTTCTCAGTAGCTTCAAAGAAAATGAAATGCCTTGGTATATACCTAACGAGGGATGTGAAGGATCTCTACAGAAAGAACTATGAAACTCCAAGAAAACAAATAGCAGAAGATGTTAACAAATGGAAGAACATACCATGCTTATGGCTAGAAAGAATCAATATGGTTAACATGTCTATACTACCCAAAGTGATCTACAGATTCAATGCAATCCCCACTAAAACACTACTACCATGCTTTGACATACTTAAAAAAAAAAACAGTTTTTCAATTCATATGGGATCAGAAAAAAAAGTTAATACAATTCTAAAAATAAAAACAAATCTGGAGGCATCACATTACCAGACTTCAGGTTATACTACAAGTCTATAATGATCAAAACAGTATGGTACTAGCCATTCATAGAAACATGAATGGCTTCTATCAGCATAAAAAATGTTGCATCTATACCTATTATTTAAGTGATCTTATTTGAAAAGGATGCTCAACCTTTGCCAGAGAAGACAGAAAAGTGGCTACCAAACAGGTGAAAATTGCTCATCATCTAGAATTATCTGACCAAGAAGTGTGAAGAATCCTCAAAGAACTCAAAATAGACATTCCATCTGATCCCACAATTTCATCACTAGGCATCTATCCAGAAGAAAAGAACAGAATCGAAACCTAGAGATGAAACCAGCCTGATATCACCATCTTATCTTTGACAAACCAAACAAAAGCTTATTCTGGGAAAAAGAATTACTACTTAATAACTGGTACTGGGATAACTGGTTGGCCACATGTAAAAGACTGAAAATAATCCCACACCTCTCACCACTTAAAAAAATTTATTCATGATGGATGAAAGATTTAAATCTAAGGCACAAAACAATAAAAACCTTAGAGGAAAGTGTGGAAAAAACTTAAAGATTTTGGTCTTGGAAAAGAATCCATGAGGAAGACCCCACTGGCAATGGCAGAAACAATAAAAATAAATAAATGAGGCCTGATCAAGTCACAAAGCTTCTGCAGAGCTAGGGAAGCAATCAATAAAGCAAATAGAAACCTTCAGAATGGGAGACTATATTTACATGTTACCAATTGATGATTGGTCCATTTCCAAAGGGCTAATGGCCAGAAAATACAAATAAATCAAGAAAAACAAGAAAAGAGCAAACAACCCCATGAATCAATGGGCAAGTGACATGAATAGAACCTTTTCCTGAGAAGACAGACAGAAAAGTGGCCACCAAACAGATGAAAATTGCTCATCATCTAGAATTATCGGAGAAATGCAAACCAAAACCATTTTGAGATATAACCTAACCTCAACGAGAATAGCCTCCATCACAAGGTGTTAAGCTACAGATGCTGGTGTGGGTGCAAAGAGAGGGGTACACTTTCATACTGTTGGTGGGATTGTAAACTTATACAGCCTTTTTGAATAGAAGTGTGGAGAATCATCAAATGACAACAAGTAGACCTCATATTTTATCCTACAATCCTAGGTATCTACCTGGGGGTGTGTGTGTGAAATCATTTTATCACAAGGACGTTTGCACTCAAATGTTTATAGCAGCTCAATTTACGACTGAAAGATGTGGAAACAATCCAAGTACCCATCAACCCATGAATGTATTAATAAGCTGTGGTATATGTATACCAAGAAATACTATTCAGCCATAAAAAGATGGAAACTTTGTATCTTTTGTATTTACCTGGATGGATTTGAAGAACATTTTCCAGGTAAAATATCTCAAGAATGGAAAAGCACACATCCTGTGTACTCAGTGCTAACCTAATAATTGTAGTCCAATAATTATAGACCCATAGGAGAGAAAAACACAATTAAGTTCAAGAAATGGGGAGGGGTAGGGGGCTTAGTTAGTTCTGACTATTGGGTACAATGTAGTGGTATATGACTAGGGTGACCAGACGTCCTGCTTTTGGCAGGACAGTCCCGCTTTTCAACAATTTGTCCTGCGTCCCACGGCATTTTAAAAAAGTCCCAATTTTTGGAAAGAATGTACGAATGGGCGGGAGAACAAAAAGGGAATATACGGTTTTTGGCTGCCATGTGGCTATTTCGCCAGAATATGAGTTTTATATTATTTTTGTTAATTTTATAATGTTAAACTGTAATAACAAATAATTGCTGAGAAGTGATTATCGAGAACTGCTTATCAAAGTTTGCATTGTAGTCAGGCCCTGCCCTGCCCCGTCCCCTGCCCTGCCCTCTGCCCCCTGGCCATGTTGTCCTGCCTTATTGATGTTAAAATCTGGTCACCCTATATATGACCCACTTCCTGGGTGAAGAGCTCAACTTCAACTCAGACTTTGGACTTTACCTTACAAGTGCAAATAATGTAACCTAACCATATGTACCCTCGTATTAACACATAATAAAAATGAAAAAATGAAAAAAATCTATTATAAATGGTACTTGTTTTTAAAATTTTGTTTTCCAAACATTCATTGCTAGTGTATAGAAAAAATGGTGGATTTTTGTGTTTTTACTTTGTATATGTTGACTTTGATTAACTCACCTATCAGTTCTAGGAATTGTTTTGTAGATTTCTTATGATTTTTTTTCATAGGGAATTATGTCTACTAAAATAGTATGACTTTATTTCTTCCTTTCAAATCAGTATGGCTTTTAGTTCTTTTTCTTTCTTTATTGCACTAAGGCTTTCAATATAATACCAAATAAGAGTGGTGAAACCAGATATTCTTTCCTTGTTCCCAATCTTAAAGGTAAAGCACTCAATCTTTTACTATTAAATATACTAGCCATAGTTTTGTCTTGTAGATGCCTCTTTTTGGTCAGGAAAGTGTTTATTGTAAACCCATATTGGATTATGTCAAATGCTTCTTCCACACCATTGTCAGGATTATATAGTTTGGTCTTTATAATGTTAATACAATGAATTATAACCATTGATTATTGAATATCAAACAACCCTTTCAGGATACATTCTATTTGGCTATGACATTAGTTTTACATATTCCTGAATTTTATTTGCTAATATTTTATTGAAAAACCTTGTAATCATGAGCAATATTGGTCTGTCCTCTTGTAATTATTTTGTCTTGCTTTGGTATTATAGTCATGATGCACTTTTAAAACAAGTTGAGAAATATTTTCTCCTCTTCTAATTCTAGGAAGAGATTGTGTAAAATGGATGTTGTATCTTTTTTTTTATTAAATGATAGCTGTATATATCAATGTAATCATGGGGTACAGTGTGGTATTTTCATATACAATTTGAAATATTTTCATCCAGCTGGTTAACATAGCGTTTATGTCATTTTCATAGTTATTGTGTTAAGACGTTTACATTCTACTCTTAGAAAATTCACTTGTACCCTTGTAAGATAAACCATAGAAGTGATCCCTCCAATCACCCTCTCTCCACCCATCCCGATGTATCTTTGAAAAATGTTTGCTCCATCTGGGAGTGTTGATTTCTTTTTTGGAAGTTTTTAAACTACAGATTTAACTTCTTTAGTAGCTATTAGTATGCTATGTCAATTATATATTTCACGTTTGATAAGTTTTGTTAGCTTGTGATTTTAAAGCAATTGATCTATTTTATCTAAGTTGTCAAATATTTGTAAATAGACTTTCTTTTAGGATTCCCTTATTTTCATGTTATTGTCTATAATGTCTATAGTAATATTCCCCATTTTGTTTCTGATATTGATAATTTGTGTCTTCTTCCTTTCTCCCTCTGTGTGTTTTTTTTTTGTTGTTGTTGTTGTTGTTGTTTGTTTGTTTGAGACAGAGTCTCACAATGTTGCCCTCAGTAGGCTGCTGTGGCATCACAGCTCACAGCAACCTCAAACTCCCGGCCCTAAGGGATTCTCGTGCCTCAGCCTTCCAAGTAGCTGGGACCACAGGAGCCCTTCACAATGTCCGGCTATTATTTTTTGTTGTTGTTGTAGTTGTCATTGTTGTTTAGCAGGCTCAGGCTGGGTTCAAACCTACCAGCCACGGTGTATGTGGCTGGCACCCTAGCCACTAAGCTACTATACCTCTGTGTTTTTTTATAAGTACTCCTGGGAGGGTACTAATTTTATAGAGTTTTAAATAAATTTTTGGTTTCATTGATTTTCTTTATTCTTGTATTAAATCTCATTGATTTCTGTTCTCATCTGTACTATTTTTTTTTCTTTTGCTTGATTTTGCTTTTTTGATATCTAAAAGGGGAAACTTGTATTATTTATTTGAGACCTTTCTTCTTTTCAAAAAGAAATAGTGCTATAAATTTTTCTTTGCATACGTTTTTAGTTGAATTCCACAGATTTTGATATGTTGTTTATTTATTTATTTATTTTGAGATAAAGAGTCTCACTATGTTGCCCTTGGTAGAGTTCCATGTTGTTACAGCTCACAGCAACCTCCAACTCTTGGGTTTAAGCAATTCTCTTGCCTTAGCCTCCCAAGTAGCTGGGACAACAGGTGCCCACCACAATACTTGGCTAATTTTTGTTGCAGTTGTCATTGTTGCTTAGCTGCCCTGGGCTGGGTTTGAACCCTCCAGCCTCAGTGCATGTGGCTGGCGCCATAACCACTGTGCTATGGGTGCTGAGCTATATTTTTAATTTTTTAAATGTAAGATTAATATAAGGGCACATACAATAAGGATATGTTGTTTGCATTTGTTAGGTAAAGTCCAAGTTGCCTCCACCCAGGCAGTGTGCCATATATTCCATGTTGTCCCTGGTAGGTGAGAGCTATTTTCATTTTTATTCAGTTAAATGTAATTTTAGAACTGTACTGAGATTTCTCATTTGATCAATGGAATATTTTAAATCGTGTTGTTTTATTTCCAAGTTCAGGAATTTTCCAGATACCTTTCTATTATTGATTTCTGGTTTAAATTCTCACCCTCTTGGCACCAAAGCTTTTCCAAGGGACAAGAAGGTTCATGTCTCTCATTATTTTAGTTATGTGAGGCCCCTACATCAGTGACTATAATTTGCCTTTTGAATTCAAACGTAACATCTGGGATTTGAAGCTAGATATTTCTGATCCTAACACTTGAAATATCCCTGATTCATATATATATTTCATACTGTTGGTTAGTGATCCTATGAGCTCTACTTTCAAAATTCATCCAGAATCTGAACACTTGTTACCACCTCCACTGATATTGCTTTGGTGTAAGCTGCTGCCTTCTCTGGCTTACTGTAGCCCCCTGACTGGACTCCTTGATTCCATTCTTCCCCCTGAACCTCTTCAGTCTAGTTTCAGTACAATAGGAAGAGTGTGGGTGGTGCTTGTGGTTCAAAGGAGTAGGGCGCTGACCCCATCTGCCAGAGGTGGGGGGTTCCAACCCACCCCGGCCCAAAACTGCAAAAACAAAAACAAAAACAAAAGACAATAGGAAGAGTGAATCTTTCAAAACACATCATGTTTCTTCTATCATCAAAACATTTCACTGGCTCCTCATCTCTCTACAAGGGCCTATCTGACTTCATCTGGTATAACTCTTCTCCTCATTCTTTCCAGTTCAGCCTCTTTCCTCAGATATCCTTCTATCTGTCATTCTGTCATATTTTTACGCAAATGTAAATGTCACCTTTTCAGGAAGGCCTATC
>NW_003852626.1:300595-321828 GCF_000181295.1 Otolemur garnettii
AAAAAAAAATAAAACAAACAAACAAACAAACAAAAAAAGAAGTAGAAATCAAGAATAATGACAACTCCCAGGTTTCTTGTTTGAGCAGTTGGAGAGATATTGATGCCATTTATTAAGGTGGACCTGAGTAGGAGAGGAAGATTTTGGAGCAATTAAAAATCAAAAGTTTAGTTTTGGTCATGCATGATTTAAGACGCTTGTGAGACATCCAGAAGAAGACGATGCACTTGAGTATGCAAGTCTGCAGCTCAGAGAAGAACTCTAGACTAGAAATGTCGATTTGGAAGCCATGAGCATAAAGTTGGTATTTATACCATGGGAATAGATATGATCATGACATCTTTCTTACGTGTCTGTGGTATGCACAAATGGGCTGTAGTAAAGGCTGCCTTGGGTAGGAAAGACTATATCCTAAATGTATAAATAAAGCTGCCCTTTGAAACAAATAGAGGCTCAGCCTGCAGATGATGCTCTGGTTACCTCTGTGCTGAATTTAATATGGATTCTCTTTCTGTCAACATTGAAGAGCACCTCCCCTTCTTTCTGTCTCCCTCTTTGGGACTACTAGTTTGAATTATCTGCATATTCCTTTAAAAATCTCAAGGGAAGCCACTGATATTCAAGAATGCCAATTTTAGGGAATTTTTACAAATTTTCAAAGATATATCCCTATTTCATATCAGAGCACCATGAAGCAACAGACCTGGTCTCTATCATTCTATTCCCAGTGGAACTGCCTTCCCAGAACTGCTGCTAAACATTATGCATTTGAATTTTCCTGAGGGTCCACATAACAGATACCACATGTGGCATATCAGTGCATTGCTTAAGTAAAACTCCTTTCAGGTATACTATCCATTATGTTGTACAAGTTCTCTTAATCAAAGACCTAGACAACAAATGTTTCTTACAGTTCTCAAATAAGAAACAGACTTTCCGTCTTGTTAGACTAGTCTGCTTGCTTTTGTGAGCTACTGAAGATCCTCTAGGGCTGCCATCATCTGTCCATTGTTGTTTTGTCTTTCAGGAACTTTTGTGTCAAACAGCTGTTCATTTTTAACAGTTTCTCTTCATTAGGGTCAAAAATCACAAGCTGGGGTGGGGCCAATGTTATGTATAGATGAATTGTGTTCAGCTTCGCTATGTTTAAGAATAATTACAGTCATGTTCTACATAGTAATATTTTATGATATTTCAGAGATAGATTGCGTATAAGGCAGTGGTTCATGAGGTTATTCTGTATTTTTTCTATGTTTAGGTATTTTAGATACACAAATACTTGCCATGTGTTACAACCGCCTGTAGTATTCAGCACAGTGACATGCTGTACAGTTTGGTAGCCCAGGAGAAATAGTCTATACCATATAGCCTTGGTATGGAGTAGGCTGCGAAATGGATTGGTTAATTTAATCAAGTCTGCCTACTTGTCTTCCTTTTTATCACTTGGTTTTTATTATTCTTCTCCCTTTTCCCATGAAGCTGAAGGCTCTTGTAAGTTAAGGCCATGATGCTGATCACTGAAACTTAATGTTCATTGGCTGCTTTTATAGATGACATTCATAAGTCACCATGATTATGGTTCACTTCAGTTGTTTTCCAGGAACTTTGGGGGCAACTCTTGTCCAATTCAAACCAGTCAAGACAACAAACCCTTCATTTGGGCTTGCCCAAATGCCAGAGCCTTTTGACATCAAATGCCTTTTGACATCAGTGGGACAAAAACTCTACCCTCAGATCATGCTAACACCATTTTTTCTGTACACATGTTCTATTAAATGCCATGAACCCCAAGTACACTTATGCAGAATAAACCTGTTAACTCCATTTTTTTTTATTTCTCATGTAGATGCTGACTTTAGTTTTATTTTTTTTACTAAGTCATTTGTACATAGATCATAAATACATTTATGCCATTATGGGATTCAATGTGTTGATTATTTGTACAAATTGGAGTGCTTACATCCTACTGCACTACTGCCAATCGCCATTCTTCACACTTTAGGCCACTCCACTAACCCATAAATATCTCTAAGCCTTATCTTTGGGGAGGCAGATTTGAGAGCTGTTCTCCCACCTCTTCACTAGGCAACCTTGAGACTATATCTTTTCTCTTTTGCATGATCGATGTCACAGTGACTGATTTGCTGCAGTTGAAGAGAATGGACCTAGACTAGACTGATAACACTCATACCATCTAGGTTTGTATAACTATACTCTACGAAGGTTTGTATAACTATACTCTACAATGTTCACACAATGACAAAATTGCCTAGCAACACATTTCTCAGATTGTATCCATATTGTTAGGCAACTCTAGAACCTATCTCCATTGTTAAATGATTCTTCAGTTCCACAGGCTCTACTCCCAATTGTCTTAAATCTGATCTGATTCACACATTTGTCTTACCTGACTGACCCCTCTAATTATCTGAGTTTGAAGCCTCTGACCCAGTTTTTCCCTTATAACCATTCCCCCCCCATTAATGCCTTTTTTACTTGGCCTTGTATTTATGCTATTTTAAAAGTAATTTTGGTTTTATTGTATTGTTGCTAAAATAGTGTATTTAGGCTGACCAAAATCCTTTTGGAGAAGTAAATAGATATGAGGATATAAAAATAACATTGACTGTCTCTCCACTCACACGTGTATTGCTAAGGCTAATTATTTAAGTGTATCCACTTCGATCACACTATGAAACAGTCTGAGGGTGATGATGAGCTTGAGTAGTCTTCTGTAAAATGGTCAATTGATGAAAATATTAACAGGACCTGTGTCATGGTGGGCCACCTTCCTTTGTTTCCCTGGACCTTTCTGTAACTGTCCTCAATGCTAAGGCTGCATACGTAGCCCATCTGCCCCTCTTTTGCTCTATAGATATTTTTCTACTTTGCCTTAAAGGGCAAGGAAATAGAAAGAAGACTGCTTTCAAATTAGGGAACTTTGTGAAGTGGGTAGTAAATAGCCCCTGGATTAGGAGGCTAAAAGAAGGATTTAGAATGATTTGTGAGTCATTAATCTCTCTTCTTTCTAGTTACTGGGGATCAATGAAGGATTTATTTGTAACATGTACCTCACCCCCTTCACACATGTTTTTTGAGGTGGCCAGGTACAAACAGCTCAGTGTGGGTAGGGATGTTAGAGGTCATATGGTCCACCCTGTACGTAACATCTGAATAGCTGGAAATTTCCATCCAGCTTCTGTTTGAAAGTCTCAAATGATAGAGAATGTGCTATCTTATGAGTCTGGATTCTACTGTGGCACATCTCTAAATGTTGAGCATTTTTTATGTCAAATTAAGATCTGTGTGAGGTAGTAGAATGAGTATGAGATATGATTCAAGGACATAATTGAGGTCAAGATTCAGTCTTTGCTCTGAGGAAGTCACTTTCTCTCTTTGAGCCTCTGTTCTACCATTGTAATGGAAGGATAATACCTTACTTTTCAGACCTGACCCTCCTTCGTGAGGATTAAATGAGATCATGTATGGCACATGACAGGAGCTCAACAATGCTTGGTTAAACATATTTTAAATGTAGTTTTATCTCTCCTTTTGGGAGTCTAGAGATTAATCCTTTGCTTCATGATGTTGAGGCTAAAATCACTGAGGATGCCAACAGTGCCCATCTGAAGCCATTGCCTCACCAGCTAAAAGCTTGGTTGTTTCCTCTAAAGGTTTCCTATGCTATGAGTTCAGATCCTTCCCTCTGATTGCCTTTCTCTGTACTTCCTTTACTTTTTCAGAGCAATCCTAAAAGCATGGGCTCTGGCTAAGGTCCTCATGCTTCATGCAGAAAATCCTACTCACTAGCCAGTGCCCCTCAGCCCCGGCCCCAGTCCAGGCTTACGAGACATCTCCTCTGTAGAGCCCCCATTGTCTTGTTGGAAAGATTGTCAATCATATTATGTGCTGCTAGCAAAGAAGAGGGTCTGAATTCTTAAGGGACAAACCACTTGCCAGCATATCTTTAATTTTAATAGTTCAATTATCCTCTAGTGCCTCTTTATGGTCACCATCATTTTCTGCTAATTTCTTGATTATTCTGCGCAGGTAGTTGTAGAAGATGATCTTCTCCTGAGTCTCCCATTTTCATATCTCTTAACTATAATTAGCCTTTATCAGACTCTAGATACTTCTCATCAGATTCCAGTTTTTAAATTGTAGGCCTATTAAAAATGTAGGGGCCATGGGCTCAAGCGACCCAGGATACAAAGGCCCTGTGGAAATTGAGCTATTCACTGGTGGAAACCTGGCTGATTTTGTGTGCATTAGTCCCTGAAAAGGGAATGATGCTGTGGAAAACCTGAGACTAGATACTAGGCCACTTCCCTCTGTCTGTGGCTGGCTGGATTACCTTAACTAAAAGCCTTCTTTTTCCAAGCAAGTGAAGATAACACCTGCTTTACCTGTTTAAGATGTTCTGGGAAGGCAAAAATGAATTCATTGATGAAGAAATCCTTTGAAAATAGAAGCAAAGATTTGCATTTATTGTAAATAATCACCATTTTAGCACTAGATGAACTGTCTGTGAGTGTGATTGAAGTCTTTGTGCATAAATAGGCCATTGTACACAAGACTAGGGCCTCCAAGCCTCAGACGGTCTGGATCTGTCCCTGAGTGTTCCAGACACTACTCCTTGACAAGAGCTTTCCCCTTTAGCCTTCTCCCTACCAGGCATGCTTCGTGCTCACCAACTTGAGCTAATGACCTGATCTTTAATCCTTCCTGTAGCTCCAGCCAAGGCAGAGCCTCTCCTATTGTGTCCAGAGACTGATCCCTGGACATCCCCCTCTGATGGCCAGGACCTCATTCCTCTGGCTGCTTCATCAGTGGGGATACCTTCTCTCCATTTTCCTCAGGTTCTGGCCCCCTGCTGCACCCCACACATCTCTCCAGCTTCATGATGTGGCTCATCTAGGGTAACCTATATGATTTCAGCCTTTCTACCTCTCATCTGTATACCATGTAGCACTTTATGCTCTATCAAGGGTTTTCACTTATGATGTTTCAAGCATGAACCAATATGTAGTACTCTTCAGAGCTAGCCAGAATGCTAAATTCTAGAAAAAGCTTTCAGTAATGTAAATGTCAAATTCCTCTTTCTTTTTGAAAAGCTGGGTTGAACCAATTAGAAGGTTCCCACAGGACCAACAGATGTCAGGCTAAAGATTTTGCAAGGTAGAAGCGTGGTGCTCCCAGAGATGTTTGTTATATTCACTTCAAATCAGACCGAAAAGAAAAATAATGGACTGGATATTAATGACCAACTCAGGTCTCTGGGTTCCAGGATTTTGTCCAGTTGTTTATGATGGGAAAAGAGGACCACACCAACAAATGGGCTACAGGCTGCAGGACTGTGCTGCCCTTCTTCCTAAGTCTTTGTTTCAGTATCATCTGCAACTGGTTTTGCTGGAATCCTATTTTGTTCTGTTTGTCACAACACTAACTATCATAAAATTTTCTGAGGTTAAAAAGTACAAGGTGATTTAAACTTTAGGGAAAAAATAGGCCACTGGCTCAGAGAAGGAGTCTGTGGAAGGTATTCTGAGGCCTAAGTGACTTTTAATTATACAATTTGGCTTTTAGCACAGTGCCCACGTCTGGGCCCTATGATGCCCATGGCTCAGTTGAAGAGGTTGAGGCTTGTGCCAAGTTTCTACAGCGGCACTTTAGCTCGAAGAGCTTGTAAGCCAGCTCTATAGTGGTGGTGCTTTCATCTGAACCCAGAGATTCATAAGCCCCAGAGGTGTCAGGTGTCCAGGTAACTTTGAGCATTCTTTGATGCTGAAAAGTAATGCATGTTACATATTCTATCCCAGAACCCATTATATATGCAAAGTGCAATTCTTGGTACAGTAGAAGGAACATTATTATACAATGAGATTTTTCTGTGGCCCTTTTGTGGCTGGTAACATATAACATTTCCCCCTTAAACCCAGATTCAAGCTGTAACTTAATTTACACATTATTGAAAACATTACAAAGCACAAATCAGTTCAATTTTTAAAGTTCCTGTATGATATTTTGAGAGCAGCCAAATTCCCTTGCTTGTCTGGACTCTTTCCCGCTGCCTGCCACAGCTCGTGGCAGGCTAAATAACTGTGGAGAAAAAGCAGGTTTTCAGCTGCGGCTCAGATTACTCTGTCACCCTTCCTGCGTGGCAGACAGGCCCCTGCTGACATGGAGAATGAAGACAAGAAAATTACTTCATTACAGTGTGTCTTGATCAATTACAAACATCTAGGAATTGGGTCTGTCCATCTGCTGCTCTGGTCTGGCCCTGGACATAGCTCTGGGTTATGAAAACAAGGATTGTGTTGCCTTAGCCCCCAGGAATTAGCAGGGAAGAGGTTTTCAAATCCCCAGCCAGACTTGTTCTTCTGTCTGCAGTATGTTCCTTTTGGAATCAATGCATTCAAGCTGCACGGCCTTTAGAAATCATCTGCTTTACTCTTTATGTTCTAAAAGTTCAGAGAGGTCAATGGCTTGCTTTAAGGTCACAGTATAAGTTGATAGCTGAGACAAGTCTAGTTCCCAGAGAGCATGTCAGGTCTCAAATATAGGAGCCCTAAGTGATAACAGTGAGGTTTAATTTTATCAGTAAATGCTTCCTTTCATTCTCTTCCTGCATCACGGGTGGCCAGATCCTGTGGAGCTCACCTCTTTGATGATGGCTATACCCTCTTCTAGGGTATAGAAGCCTGGCTTCCTGGTGAGTCCAGGTTTATATCAATTATCCCCAGAACATTACTCATAACATCAAGCAATTTCTCAGCCCTTTATGTTTATTAGATCACTCAATTTTTACAAACATAAGAGGTAGATTCTATTACATTCATCAGAACTCAGAGAAGTAAAGTTACTTACCAGAGGCCACATAGCTATTAGGTAGTAGAGCTGGGACAAGAATCACCTGGTCTGGCTTCAGCGCTCACTTTTAAACCGCTGTACTATACCTGTCTGCCATCCCTTACCTGAAATCCTTGGAGCCAGGTGTGCTTTAGAATTTAAAACTTTCCATTTTTAAAAAGGTAATACACATATATTGTATGTAAAATACTAGGGCAGCGCCCCCTAATCAAACAAATGATATTTTTTGTGGTCATATGTAGGAATGTTCACATTATAGAGAGTGAATAAAGACTACAAATATCACTTTTTCTACCCCAGTTCAAGTCAGTTTTTACCCACTAAATGAGGTAAGGGAAAATGTCCCATGAGTAGAGCCCCTTGAATTTTGACAATGCACAGTGCCCTGCATTGCCATTGTCATAATGGCTGTCATGTTGCTCACCTCTGCAGCCAGCTACCGAACTTTGGGGTCACCATCTCAATGCTGCAACAGCCTGTACTTAGAAAGAAAGCAAACAACGAGGAGGCTTTTCTTGAAGGTAGGAGACTGGCTGGCATTACAAGAGACATCCCGACTTATATGCCAGGTTTCTCCAGGTCCTCAGATATTCCTTTAGACAACCATTCTTTCTATATTCCAGAGCACTAGTTGCCATCAAATGAAAGGAGACTATCTACTTATCCACAGTCTGATTCAGTTTGCTCTTCAGCCACCTCATCACCATTCACCTGCTTTAAGTCAGATGGGTCTTCACTCAAAATAATTACAAGGTAAAGGAGGCTGGGTCACACACATCTTGTTCAGTGAGTCATCAAACAAATCAAAAGCCCCCATCTCTGAGCAAAGAAAACCTTTGCAGAATTTAGTCTCACCTAAGAACAGTATATGCCACTCTGTGTTATTAACGTGGTGGTATTTTCCTTGATGTCACCATCTTTGGTCTTCTAAAGCTGAAAGTTTGGTTTATCTTGATAAAAGTGTGAAGGATATGGCTACAAATGATTGTTCACATTTGAACAGAGAACAAAAGACTATTCCTTCATGGATGAGCCCTGAGATAGAC
Organism: Otolemur garnettii; assembly: GCF_000181295.1. NCBI lineage: Eukaryota > Metazoa > Chordata > Mammalia > Primates > Galagidae > Otolemur > Otolemur garnettii. The sequence goes on from NW_003852626.1 coordinate 308,512, forward strand.
ATAGGGCTCAAGTCTGCTTGGATAGCTTTGGGGTGCACTTGGAAATATTGTGTTATTCATAAAACAATAACAAAAAAGTAAATTGTAATTCCTAAATTTCTACATTATTTGGCATGTGCTTAGTGGTTTATTACTTAAATTATTTCCTAAAGAAGACCCATTACATTCAGGCAATTCAGTGTGTAGTTGAATGGTTACTTTTTTAATGGTAGATAAAATCATGTGGATATTTAAAGATGACAAGTAGATATAAAACTATTGTTATAGAAATGACAAAAGAATTATAAACAGATGAAGAAAATCTAGTGCAAAATATGGTTTCATCTCACCTTCACCATAGTGAAAACCAATGAAAAGCTAAATACCCAATATTCAATCGCAAATAAAGTATTCCTGAGTAGGCTACCGATGGAGAAATATGAATCTATGATAGAGAAATGTACATAGAAAAGTGTCTTAGTTGAAGCATACATAAAATATAAATATTGCAAGATTTAAAGCATTCTTGGATATTAAAAATGGGGTACAGTTTAAACAAATCCAGTTTATCAATTATAGCCCAATTATAACACACGAAAAGAAAATGATAGTGATGGTCATCCAAAGAGGCTTTTCCTGCGGGCACTTTGGTAAGAGAGGTCCACATGAATAGCAGTAGTAAGGACACAACACTCCAACCGCCAATGGATCCCAAGAAATCCTCAGGTATGAGCCGCCCACCACTGCCCAATGACGTCATGTGCATCCTGTGTCGTTTGAACTCTCTGGAAACTTTTCTGAGTACATAGTGGTGCAAAGCTGAAATTATTATTTTTGCAAGATTCCTATCTTCTGCCTTGCACATATTCGGAACTGAATAGTAGCCAGGCTAGCCTCTTCAGTTCTCTCCCCACCCCGGAAATCCCGAAGTCAATGGACTACTTTTCCAAGGTTATGAGGCCAGCCTGCAGAGAACGGAGACATACCTCTACAATTTTCTCCACTCCAAGCCTCATTACTGCAGCACCAGGCACCCATAGTTTGCTTTTACTTTTGTCAACACTATTTCACCTCTGTCATTTCTGCTTTTAGCACAGCACTTGTGAGGTAAAAGGTGGGCATTATTGTTATGATGCTACAGATTAGGAAATTGAAGTCTGGAGAGGTTAAGCCCAAGATCCAGACAATCAATCTCTAATGTAAATCCTAGGCTGAAGCTCTGCATTCTACCACATTGCTTTGATTTGCAGTTTAGACAGGTGTGCCTGATCTCCTTAGGTTAGAGTCAGACTATGGTTGGCCAGTGGTTGCACAGGGAGGCCTTCAGCCACAGTATCTCAGAGCCATAAGCCTACCACATGCCTTCCTTGCATATTATATGTGCTCAATTAATACTTTGCATTTTCGTTTTTCTTTGGAAGAGAGTTAAAATGTTTCAGTGTTTCCTCATTAAATCCATTCATCTTTTACTTCATAAAATAACGAGCCATCCCAATAGGGTTATATCTTTCTTGCCTTTGGGTTAATCATGTAACTGGAAATTTTTTTAAAATAATTTTTCCTGATCATTTCACAGGAGTGTCAGCCCTTCAAAATGTCTTTATTATCTCCTTAAGTTGACACCTCCAAATTTACCACTTGTGTCATCAAGCTGTCATTTGCTTTTGATAAAATGACTTGGCTACAAAATAAAATAAAAATAAAAAGTTTGTTATATATTTTGATTGAAAGCTAAATAAATGAATTCCTTTTGTATTTGAGTTCTCCAGAGAAACCGAGCCAATAGGATATATTTGGAAGTATAGAAAGAGATTTACTATGAGAGATTGGCTCACGTGATTATGAAGGATGAGAAGTACCATGATCTGGTGTCTGTAAGCTAGAGGCCCAGGTAACCATGATATAGTTCCAGTCCAAGTCCAAGGGCCTGAGAACTAGCGTTACCAATGGTGTAAATCCTATTCCAAGTCCAATAACCTGAGAATGAGGACGAGTGTAAATCCCGGCCCAAGTCGCAGGGACTGAGAACAATGGTGTAAGACTCACTTCAAGTTCAAAGGCCAGAGAATAAAGAGCACCAAGTCCAAGGGCAGGAGAAGATGGATGTTCCTGCTCAGGCAGAGAGAGTGAATCGGTGCCTCCTCTGACTTTTTGTTCTATTCAGGCTCTTGAAGGATTGAATGATACCAGCCACAATCTTTACTGTTGGGTCTACCAATTCAAATACTAATACACATATCTTCCAAAAGACACCTTCACTGGCATGCCTAAATAATGTCTAAACATCTATCTGGGCATCTCTAAGGCAACTCAAGTTAACACATACAAATTAACCATCTGATTTGCTTTTGCTTTTAGTGTCATAGCTAAGAAATTGCTGGGGTAAAATGATATGTGAGTTTTAAATTGCTACAGATAGTGCCAAATTAATCTCTAGAAAGAAGGTATCTATTTACATTCTCAGCAACCATATAAAAGAGGCCCTCTCTTCCCCCTGCTTCATTAGCAGAATGTTTGATCTAGGTTTGTGTTTTGCCAATCTGATAAGCAGAAAATGGCATTGCATTGCTTTCATGTACGTTTATGTATTTATGAGTGAGACCAAGCATATCTTTTTTATGCCCACGTTTAGCAAACTATCCAAATGGTTCCAAACTCTGGTTGTTGGGTTCTATTGCAGTCAGATTATTCCTTTCAAGGGCAATATGGGAGGTACCAAGCAAAGGGGGTCTTTGGATTGTTGCATTCCCTTGAGTATAGGGATCCCAAAGGCCTAAGGTAACTGTTTCCCACTGAAGTTGCCATCCTGTCACAGCCCCATAGCATGTGCCAGTTCTCCTGACACTGGTTCCAAGTAGACAATGGGAAAGCAGAGGAAAGCTTAAATAGTATGCAGGTAAGAGGCCAAAGAAATGGCCTGAATTCCCCGTGTTGCCATTGCCTTACCATGGGACTGTGGGCAAGTCATCCACACTTTCCTAAGCAACTCATCAGTGTCTTTTTTTGATGGGGGCAAGAAAGGATTAGGACGTCTCATGTTATAGTCCCACTGCAGTTAGGGTGGCCAGATAAAATATAGGACACAAGTTAAATTTGAATTTCAAATAAACAATGAATAATATTTTACTACAAGTAGGTTGCATGCAATATGCGAAGTTATTTTTAGTAAATTTGGCAACCCTTACTACAATGCCAGATCCACATGTACTTTTCACATCCTCCTATCAGTCCGGGTCTCAGTTTTCTCCTCTGGAAAGTGGGACTAATAACATTAACCCTGAAAGCCTCATAGGGCTGTTATGAAGATTGGATGGAATAATGCATATGGCATTGTTGAGCAAATTGCAAAAGCCTTTCGGATTTTAGATGGTACTTAACAATACTTACATATACTATATGTAGAATTGGCATTATAGAGGGGCTCCCTAACTGAAAGCTCCCCTTCTTCTCTTTGCCCCCACCAAAAAAAAAAAATAGGTTAAGAGGTAGTTGGGAAAGTGTGGATTGCATCTCAGGGACTGTGGTGTCATAGAATGAGTCACCATTATCCTCTCCAACACAAACATAACAATGTTTCATGTTTTGTACTAAATAAGCACTTGGGTTTAAATATAACTCTTTCTGTTAAATCGATATTTTAAAGAAATGTCTGCATGGGGTAATTATTTTCCCTAAAGAGTGCCAGGAATACATTGCAGCCTCCTTCCTGCTCAACAGTGTGTAGTAATAAAAGGTCTATCACCCTCAGAATGCTTATTACAGTGACAAATCACTGGGAGAAGGGGGAAATGATTTAGTACCTGTTCCATTCCGTTTATTCAGATCCTGCGCATTCCAAATCTGAGGTATGCAGCCCTGTTTGGAGGGCAAATGGGAGGCAATGGTTGAGGAAATGGTGCTGGGCCAGTTTTCCACCTGGATATCATTTCCAAATTGTAGCCAAGCAATTAAATTTTTTATTACAAAAGTTTGATCATCTCCCTCCAGCCACCATCTCTCCCCAAATAGCAATTCTCTTGTCTTCCCATGGAAGTGAGCCCTGCTATAACTTTAAGAGCATGAAAGCGAACGTGGGGAGGAGGTCAGTGTGCAGGGCACCCAGCAGGTTTGATGTGTCAGTGGATAAATGATGGGATCACATCTGGAACAGTTTGGTGAATAAATAAAATGTGAAACCTCATATATCACTGCCCACCTTCCAATCTGTAAGGGAAAGAGCAAATAAATTCTCTAATGACCTTGTAAAGCACATAAAAGATATTGAATAAACTCTAGAAATTTTGTGGCTAAAAGTGTCCATATTAAATAACGAATATCAGAGTGGGAAAATGCTTGAAATATAGGGCGAATCTTTCTCATAAAGTGCTGCTTTATTTTATGTGTTATTTATTAGTCTACACTTATATAGCTCTGAATAATGTAATTTAGATTTTTAACTCAGTGTTACAGAAACACTTTTCCTTCAGATGTGTTCCCAGGGGAGTTTTATATTTACACCTAGGGAAGGTTGTTCTCAATTTTTATGGCTTTGCCTGTCAGAAGATTCTGCCATCTCCAACCATCATTAATTTATGCATATTTCCAGTGCCATTAACTTTAGAAAATCTTGGGGACAACACAGGTACAGGAAATTCCATCTGCCAGATATTAATCAGAATTGAGGAGTAGCTGAGGGCTTCTCAGGACAGGTTTGAGAGAGGGAGGAGGATGGAAGTGACATGTCTTCGCTCTGTCAAGGATCCATCACATACACTATTTACTTAAAGTGTCATGTATGTGCATTTCCTATTTAGTGGCAATTGGTGAGCAGGTGGTGTCCTGGCTGCTGCCCTAGATGTCTGGATTCTTGCTCCAGTTCTGCCCCTAACTTTCAGTGTGACTTCAAACGAGCCTCCTCTCTCCCTTCCTCTACTTCCAATGCTTGGAAAGGGCTTTCCCAACTCCAGAATTTCTTAATTTTCTGATTAGTCAGGTTGAACAGAAAGCAGCTGACCAACAGATGAGTGTGACTGTGATACTGAGAGACATGGGAAAGTGAAGGCCTTCTCCAATTTCCTTCATGGCTATAGAAAAAGAATTTTTAAAGGCCAACTCTTAGGCTTTTCTGTCATTCAAAAAAGTCACTTGTTTCTAGGCAGCTCTGTGAGCAGATCTAGCAATTCAAAGCAATGGCTACATTTCAATCTGGGTGATGCATTGTTAATGAAGGCAGGGTTGCTCTGGAGAATCTATCTAAGCTTTACTTGTGTTGGACCAGCATTGTGTTATGGCAGTTCTGAGGATAGGGAAGCCAGCTATCCCCCATCCTCCTCCCCAGCTGATGCCTTGAGGCCACTTCTTTTTAGGTAATTGAGCCTAGTTGAGACTGATCATTCCAGTAAGCCTGGCTCAGGCCCTTAAGGAAAACATGGTTTGCTCTCTTTCTCTCTGTCATTCTGTTCTTCTCGGTCTACAAGATGACTGATATGGGGAGGGGGAAGCTGCTGACTTGCAGGTCTCCTCTCTGTGCTGTAAAAGGATTTCATAATGTGATAATGAGGCTCATGGTCATGGCTCCTAGTGGCCTTCTCTTCTGTTATGTATTGAGCACATCTGCAAATACTCAGTTAAGGATGCAATTAGGCAGTTGTTTCCCCAAATGACAGATGGTCAGCTAACTCCCATAATTGCACCAGCAGTTGAGTATTTACAGGTGTATTCTGGCCATCTCCATCATCAGACTGCCTTGGGAACCACAGTTATATCCAGAGAGAAAGTTTGGCAGGGAGTCTTTAATGATTAATTATTCTGCTGCTCATTTTTCTGTGCTTCCAAGTAGGAAACTCCTAGCATTCTTTCTGGCCAATTTTGCCCTTCTATGGTCCCAAGAGATGTGTGTCCCTGAAGTCTTGAAATGGGAACACGCACTCTGTTGCTGGCTGGTGGAGTTGTGATCTGAGGATAGATAGCCAGCTCGTCCCGTTCTCCTGCATTGGCTCTTTAGGTTCCCCCGTCTTTGCTCGGTTGGGAAAGAGGGTAAAACTGAAATCTGATCAAGGGAAGACTGATTTCCAGGTCTATTTTTTGGCGTGTCAATAGACATGCATTTGGAGATTTAGAAGAGAATGCCATCCATTGATGAGACAGCATTGTACTGCTGCACTTCTACCTAGAGCTATCTTAAGACTACAAAAAGCTGCAACTTTGGGGTGGTGTAAAAAGCCTTGGTGGGAGAAGATATAAGTCCAAGTGTTAGCTCTGCTTCTGACTGCCTGTGTGCCCTCATTTCCTTGTGAGACATATGACCTTTGTTTCCTTGTCTATCTAAAGTGGAAATAAACTCCCTCCCAAATAGAATCGTAGAGCTTAATTTAGATGATGTAGTTGAAATACATTTAACCTGTGAAGTATTGTCCCAGTGCTTTTCACATGTGTATTCCTCTTATTTTATAGATATGTGCCATTGCTACATCCTGAATTTGGGAACATTTTTCCCTTATAAAAACTATAGTGTTTTCTTTACCAATGGTACAATTGCACACGTGGAATCCATGTGTTGAATTAGTGCCTGAACAAAGTGTTATGTCTTGGATTAAAAATGCATAGCTGAAGGTGGATGGACATCAGATAGAATGAATGCAAATATTTCAAAGTTGTAAGTTCATCCCAGGGCAATACCCTATTCTCTCCCAGTGTGATGAATTATAATATGCACAGACTCAGCAGAGAGGAAGGGAGGAGGAACTAAGGGACAGGGGATTAGGAGGGAAATTTCTTCAAGTATCCAGAGTTCAATACATCCCCCCACCCACCAACTTCTGATGTCTAGCACTGGTGGAAAGTCTTTATAGGCATGGATTGATATATTTTTAAAAAGTTATTTGGATGTCAAGCTCTTTGCACAAACCCGAGGCCAATCATTTCTTGCTACAGTGAAGAACCAGGACTTGCTTTGTCCTTGTTCATTGAGGGGCAATACTCAACCCATACAGGCCACTGAAGCCACAGCCCAGGAACTCCTGCAGCAAGTAGCCTGTAGGATTACTAAAGGAAGAGACTGAACTTTTTTGGCTAAGGTTTCATGTTGACACATGATATAATTCCAGCTCCTTCAACATTGCTGTTGCTCTTTCCTTGAGCAAAGCCTGCAAGTGGCCTGCTATTTCAGATAGCTCTAAATTATAATGAGATGGTGGTAAGTTGGTGTGGAACTGTCACCCACAGAAGATAGCCTTGTGTGGAGTGAGAGCACTGTTCTCCCTTGGGCAAGAGGTTTAACCTGGTTTGTACCCTGACCCCTTTGGTGGGATGGTGAAACATAAAAGCCCATATCAGAAAACAGTCTTTTTTTGCAAACAAATTTGTGATACAGTGACATATGTACTTCTTTATCAGGAATCATGAACAAGTACCATAATTTCTGAGTAGTGAGTATAAATGAAATTTTGAGATATGTTCATCAACTCTAATGTAATTTGCAAATATCTCTAATTTCTCTTGATAGCATGTCAAAGTATTGCTCGTACCGCTGTGGTTTATTACATCCATTCATTAATTGGAGAAATTTTAAATCTACTTACAAGCTGGTGAAATTAACAACTTAACTTTTTTTCCAATCCAGGTTCATAGTTTGCAGGTTAAGAACCTCTGCTAAAAGAGGACGTAAGACAGGTAGCAGGAGCTGAGGCTGCTAATTCCTTCCGCCTCCACCTTTTCTGAGCAGATTGGCCTTAGGAAAGAAGGCCAGTTTCCTAGGGAAGGTTCCCCCTGTGCCCCCCTCCTGTGTCTACAAACTTTCATTGCTTTTTTTTTTTTGACAGTCTCACTTTGTCACCTAGGTAGAGTACTGTGGTGTCATAGCTCACAGCAACATCAAACTCTTGGGCTCAAGTGATCCTCTTGCCTTGCAAGTAGATGGGATGAAAGGTACCCATCACAACATCTGGGTATTTCTAGAGACAGTGTCTTGCTTTTGCTCAGGCTGGTCTTGAACTCCAGTGCTCAAGAGATCCACCCACCTCAGACTCCCAGAGTGTTAGGATTACGGGTGTGAGCCACCTAAACTGGCCAAAACTTTCATTCTTGCCCAGTTCTGCCAATCATCTTCTATTTGGTTGAGGTCAAATCCCTTATCCAATTTGAACTTAATTTTCTCATTTCTGGAAGCAAATGAGTGAATTAGTTAACTTCTTAAGATCTTTTCTAGTTGTGGTATCTGATTCTATAACACCATTGAGAAATTTCAATCATACTAATTCTGGGAAAAAACAGTTAATTTGGAATTCCACAGTCCTGGGTTAGAGGCACAGCTTTTCTAGTTACTAACTTGTGATCTTGCTTGGTCTTCCTCAGCCTTAGTTTCCTCATTCACAAATTGGGGAAAATCATAATCCCTACTTCATAGAGTTAGTTTGACATGTCAACCAGAGAATGTTTATGTTGGTTTATTTCTCATTGGTTCCATAAAAGACTTGAGAGGGCTCTATAACGCTTACCCAATTCGACATGTGACCCACAGCGGGCCATCAGAAAAAGGCTGGAATGGTTGGTTGCCACAATGGACCATCAGAAAAGGGCTGGGGTTGTTGTTAGACAATGACGTTCCCTTTGTTGTCTCAAATCCTTCAGAGCAGGTATCACGGATCAGGCCACCTCTGGGAAAGGGCACAACATGCTGGCTCTAATCAGTGCCACCAGTTACTGTTAACAGCCTCATTTTTTACAGTTGCAACAACTGATGCAACAACTGAGGCCCCAAGTTTCCAAGACTCACACACCCTCTCCCAATCTCTCTCTCTCTCTGTTGCTCTCGCTAGAACTGGCACTCTGACATTTTCCTTCTAGCTCAACTTCATTATAAAATGCCAAAGCTAATTTTATTCTCTTCATTTCCATTAAAGGCATCACCAAAAGTTAAAATTGATGTTTTTTTGAGAAAAGTACAAAAAATGAGGTAGCAGTTTCATTTTTTAATTTCTCGCAACCCTGGAAGCAAATGGTGAATTTAAGCTTGCTTGTGGCTTTCTCAGGTAAAACATGGAAACAACAATCAAATCAGACAATTGGTAATTTGATTTATGAAATTGCTATTGAAGTCATCACAAAAGCTTTAGTAATTAATTTTAAAAATTAAAAAATACTCTGTGAGGCAAAATTATGTAACTAAAATGTATGTACCCCTATAATATTCTGAAATTAAAAAAAAAAAAAGAAGAAAAAGAAATCCCTCTAAGATCGTGATAGTTGATGTGCTGCCTCATTTCCAGATCCTGGTGTCAGGGATACTCATTTACTTTTTTTTAAGGATAAAAAAATCAAAGAAAATGCAAATACCCAACAAGGAACTTTGGATTCAGCTAATGCAGGGTTCCCAACCTTCCCAATGCCGCAACCCTTGAATACAGTTCTTGTGGGTTGTGACCCACAGGTTGAGAACCACTGAGCTAATGCAATGCATACCTAACAAGAGGAACTAAGGAAGACCAAAAACCTAAATAATATGTATTTCTTTTGTTCTAATGTTTTGTTGGGTTTTAAAAGTCTTAGGAGAGCTCCCTTCCATTGCAGTGGGCTAGTTACTAGAGTTCTGTGGTGAGCCTGGCTTTGAGAGCTCTTGGACAGATTGCACATGACCTGTCTTCCCAGGTGGATTGCTAAGGTTCACGTGTTATAGGTCCTCTTTCACCCCCTCAGCTCGGGAGAAAGATCTCTCTGGCATTAGTTATGACTGTCACCATAATTGGATCATCATCACTGGACCATGAGGTGGGACTTCTCTCATTTAGCTGGGCCGGCCCCATGCTGTTTAAGTCCTTCTTTGTCCTAGTACTCCTAGTAGCACGTGAGTTTACTGTTTAGTGGAAAAATGGCATGTTCTTGGGCTTTGGGGATTCCTGCACAGAGGACCATGTTTCATACACACTCACATTTTTCATGGCAGCAGGGGGGATTGATAGAAATATGACCAATCAAATGAAGTATCTTCATTCTTTTAAAACATATGGTTGGGAAAGAAGAATTTTGCTCATGAGAACCATTCCTGTTGTGTTCTATTACAGTAGAAACATTGTCTTGGTCAGGAGCCTGTTTCAAAAACATTCCCAGGACTTCACATTTTGAAACCAAAAAATAAAAAAAATAAAAAAAAAGGTTTCCTGTTATAGTCTGCCAAGGCAAACACACGGCTGATCCCCCAGAAACTAGAAATCACAGGATCATGCAGACGGTCTCAAGGGGATCATCACAGGCCCTAAATGGAAAACAATTGTTCATGCAGAATGTGAGAATATGAAAAGCAAATGTGGTACCATCCCCCATTGCCTGCCAACCTTGATTGGAATGATTTATTGAAGCGTCAGGCAGAGAAGGACAAAACTGCCTTTAGGGACTAGCTAATTTCATGTTTTAGTTGCTGGTAAATAAGTTGGTACTAGATAAATGTACTCATTGGGTGCTATGAAGGTTTCATTAAACACTAGTCCTTAGAAATATTTGGTAGACTTTTGTGCCATGGCCAGTGTTGCTATCCAAGACCAGGTACCTGAGATGTTTGAGTTAGTCTTCACAATGTAGGGCCTGTATGAAATGACTCTGAGAAAGTCTTGCTTGAAAACACATGTGAAGGGGTCATTTGAGAAAGGCATCCCTTTCCTACCATGCCTAGCAATTGGGCTAGTCAACTAATGCACATTCTCCCCACTCCATATCCAACTGTAGTCTCTGGCTAGAATCTTCTTTAGAAAACTTTGCTTTGCCAGTGGAGAGGGCATGGCTGCAGGACTGCCACCATCACTCTGTTGATGGGAGCCATTGTCATCCTTATGACAAGCTCCTCATAATCTACTTTTCTCAGCCCCAAAGCCACATTCTTTAGTTGTCTTAAACCAGTCAGATATGCCTCACTAGGACAGAATGGTGGCCCTCCCTGCCCCTCTGTTCTGACCTGAGTTGCAAGACTATTGTGTAGGTGTGTAATGTCCTGCACTATGGGAGGCCCTTCACTTAGTAGACAGAAAAGGTTTGTATAAGTCTTAGAGCAGTTTCTCCAACTAATGTAAGTCAAGTTACTAGAGGAAAGGGCATTTTCTTATTTGCATAAAAGTTAGCAGAAGCTTTGGGGTGGGCCATCTTCACAATTCAACTGTGTCCAGGGGTCTTCAAACTTTTTAAACAGGGGGCCAGTTCACTGTCCCTCAGACCATTGGAGGGCTGGACTGTGGGCCTCAGGATGAGTCGGCTGCTAAGCAGGACAGGCAGCGGTGACAAAAACACCCAGCGGGCCAGATAAATGTCCTCGGTGGGCCGCATGTGGCCCGTGGGCCATAGTTTGAGGACGCCTGGATTCCCACCAAACCCTCCAACATTAGAATGAAAAGGGTATAGGTGATAAAACAGAGTCTTAGAGGGGAGAAGGGGTTTTCTGAAGGTTGCACAGCAAGTCAGGGCAGAAATGGAGTTGGAACCCTATGCTGTGTTCCTGCCCTTGGTCCTTTTCACTCCATCTATGTGGTTCTTCTCACCTGTGCCTATACTGTAGCCCTCTGTGTGGTTGGTCAGAATCAGGTAAATGTATATCACAGATTTGACCCCGAACCAACACCTTTAATTTGAGTATTCCAGGATCCACCCAATAACCTTTCTACATCCTCTACAATTTGAGAAACATTTATAGAACTTTTTATTATAGATCATGAAATACAGGTTTTCCTTAAAACATTTTCTCCTAGGCTTGGTACTTATACACTGAGAATTCCCAGCCACATTGTCCCATGGAAGTTTATCCATCAACTGAAAGAAACACAGCTCTTCTCCTGTGATGTCTGAAGACAAACAACTCACACATTTCACCACTGACTAATTTCATTTTCTTTAGTTTGGCAAATACAGCCCTTTGTGATCTGGCCACTACCTACCTTCCATTTCTAGTTCACAGCACAATTAAATATCTGTGACAGTGGCCACTCAGCCTGCTTGCTGTCCCCTTCTATTCTCTCCTGGTTCCATGACTTTGGTCTAGCTAGCACCCTTCCTAACTCTTTTCATCTGGAGGTCCAGCATTACTGGACCTCTAAAGCCAAGCTCTAATCCTTTACTACCCTAGAAGATTTCCCTTTCTTCCTCTTTGGCATGACAACCCCCTTCACCAAGAACACTCTGCACCTCTCTTAGAGCATTTATAATTCCAGAATTGCTTATGTACCTGTCTGTGACCCACTATACTGGATTACACAGTAGGCCCAAAACAGGAGATAAAGCACGCCTGTCTTGTTTATTACTTTTAGAACAAAGCTTGCCACAGGCCATGCACTCAGTAAATGGCGAATAACTAAAAGGAATTGGTCCATTTACTTGCATCTATCTATTATTATATTCAAAATATTTACCAAGTACCTGCTCTGTTGCAGGCACTAAAGTGTCCATGGTGAGCAAGACAGATGTGGTGCCTTCCCCATTTGAGCTCACAGATTATGGAGGAAACAGAAAAGTAGACAATTAGCAAAGAATGCGCCGAACGTCACTATAGAGTATGTACAGGATGCCAAGGTGTTCATAAATCTCTATTTCCAGGAGAAGGAGACATTTAAATTGAAATGTGAACAATGAGTAGGAATTAGGTAGGTGAAGAAGGTGGGAAGGGTAAGTATTGCAAATGTAGGAAGCAGCATGTAAGAAGGCTTCAGTGTTAAAGAGCACAGCTGCTTCAAGGACCTGAGAGATGAACTCTGACCCCAAACAGTAGACGATGGGAAGACATGGGGCTGGTGAAATTGGCAGAGGCCAGAGCATTCAAGACATGATAAGCAATAGCTTGGGGTCAGACTTTGTTCTAAAAACAAAGGAGGATCTTTTAAGGCTCTTAAGCAGAGAAGTGACATTTTCAGATTGGTCTGTTACTGCATTCGCTCTCATCATCTCTTCCATGTGTCACAGTGGAGGGAGTCTAGATGCTGCCTTCATTTATATGATGGTCAGCACCTCTGTTCATTGGGCCTACTTCTAATTCCTAGAGCCACCCACTATTTGGTTTTCTCGCCATTAAGAGGTGAGGACATTTTTTCCCATCGCACCTGGTCTTTTCTAATGAAGCACTTTGAAGAAGCTTCTTCCCCTATGGTTACACCTGCATTCTGATTCCTCTTGCATAACCTCACTGCGTCTGCTTTTCTGGTCTTTCTTACCTGAGTGCTGCTTGGCTTTGGCTTCTCTTCTCTCTGACTGCTCCTTCAACTCTGATCTGCCCTAGACCTGCCTCCTAGCAAGACCTCTGATGGTGCCAATTCTATCTCTACAGTCCTTGTGACTGATAGGTTGGGCATTTTTGCTCTTTGTCCCCACATCCAATCAGACCATTTTTTTTTT
>NW_003852626.1:322025-337026 GCF_000181295.1 Otolemur garnettii
TGTTGTTTGGCGGGTCCGGGCTGGGGATTCGAACCCGCCACCTTAGGTGTACGTGGCTGGCGCCCTAGCCGATTGAGCTATAGGCGCCGAGCCGACCATTTTGAATTATAATCTCTTTGGGCAAGGATTTTGGCTCTTTGTGCTTGAAAATTCTGTTTTCATCTATTACAATCTTTAAATAATTGCTCCCAGAAATAAGCATAGAAATTCCCACCATTGCACTGAAAATCACTGCCCAGGCTCCACAACGTTTTTGTTTCCTGTCTTTGTGGGGCACAAAGCACAATTTATAGGTCCTTAAGCACTACCTCTGTGGCAGGACAGCTCTGGCTCATGAAAACCTTTCTGGCAACAAACCTGACTTTGACCATTTACACGCTCAGAAGAACTTCTTTAGCCCTTGTGGACCTTGAATTTAAAGTTTCCTGTTAATGTTCAAAAATATACAAACCATTGAAAGATGCTTATTGTTATCTATATAGTAAAGTTTAAGGACTAGATATACTATTCAGTAGTGTGGGAAATGATTTGATGCATTTTGGCATATCCACTTAACATAACACACAGCTTTAAAAAATAATGATAGTGATGATATAGCAACAGGCAAGTAAATCCATGATAAGAGCAAGGGGCAAGCTATGAACTTGTGTGTACAACAATCACAGCTGGGAAAGGTCTATATGTTTATGGATGCGAGCAGGAAGAGAATATAAAAGATGAAAGTAATTATAACCAAAGTACCCAGTAAATTATAGTTATGAGGTACTTTTATGCACATTATTTCATTTAATGCTTACAACAACCCTGGGAGGTCGGCACTATTATCATGCTCATTCTGCACAAGTGAAGCTTAGTGAAGCTGAGCAGCTGCAGACTGCATTGCTGGAAAGCAGCAAAATCAGGACTCAGAAAACTGATTCTCTTGACTATGATGTCTTGTTTGTTCCATTCAGCTGGTGCAATCACAGGTGCATTATTTTTCTTTTGGTGACTATTGATGCTATAACATTGTTATGAAATAATCATCATAATAATACATGGTAAATGTTGGAAAACCCTTAAAAATAGAGATCAGAGATACCCTTTAGAAAAGAAATAAGTGAGTATAACACAGCAACAGTGAGTGTGAGAACATTTTGTGAACTTTGTTTTTTTCCCCATTTTTACCACATTTCCCCCCATTATTATACTCCCCCCTACCTATTTCTCTATAGTGATTAGCAGGAAAACACTTACTGAAAAGGAAGGAAGGAAGGAAGGAAATACACAAGCATTTATAGTGATGACTATCCTTCTTTACATGGCTTCTTTCTGGACGCATTTACCAGTTTAGTAAGTTGGAATGAACTCTTCACTCAGGCTCGTAGACCAGTCTCTTAAGTATTATCCCACTTCTGCTTTCTTTGGATTTGTTCATAGCTGTGGGTACTCCACCATCCTTTGTGCTCTTAATGCTACTAAATCCATGAAAGTTCTTCAGGAGCTGGGCCACTGACATCCTATGGGTGACTATGTCCATCTTTGGAATGTCTACATTTCTGCTGAACCAGAGCTCATTGTGCACCACATCCTGTGCTACAGTATGAAGTAAGAGCTGCAATGCTGCACATCCTATATGGCTTCTGTCCTGATGAGGAACATTAGAGCTGAGAAGTTATAACAAAATAGCAATAGTAGGACCTTCCCTATTAGTAATAACTTCAAATGTAAATTGATTAAACTCTTTGTTATGAACTGATTTGTGCACCCCTCACATTTATTTGGAGAGGCAGAAATTAATATGTATTAAAGTACATATGAGGTACTTAAGTTGGGAGGTAACTAAAGTTTAATGAAGTCACAAAGGTCAGGCCTTAATCAAATAGGATTGCAGTCCTTATGAGAAGACAAAAAGGTACTAGAGTTCTCTTTCTTTCTACCTGAGCACAGAGAAAAGACCATATAAGGCAATAGAGGTGAACCAGATAGTGAACCCTTACCAGAAACCAAACTTTCTAGCACCTTGATCATGTACTTCTAGGCTCCATCACTATGAGAAAATAAATATCTATTGTTTAAGCCACAAACTCCATGATATTTTGTTATGAAAGCCATGGCACACTGATGTACTTCCTAGTCAAAAGATATAGAATGACTGAATAGATTTTTTTGAAAACCTAGATCTAAATATATGCTATCTATGAGAGACTCGCTTTAAACCTAAAGATACACATTGGCTGACAGTAAAAGGATGAAAAAGATATTCCCTGAAATTGACAACCAGAAAAGATCACAGTTGTTCATCCTTACATCAGACAAAATAGACTTATGTCAAAAATTGTCATAAGACAAACAGAAGGACATTTTATAATAATAAGGCATTAGTTCACTGGGAATACATAAGAATGATAAATATATATGCCCCAACAGCAAAACAGCCAAATATATGAAGCAAACATTGAAAAAAATGATAAGAGAAATAGATGACACAATAATACTAGAAGATTTCAATAGCCCATTCATTTTCAATAATAAATAGGAGAGAAGGCCACTTAAGAAACAGAGAACTTAAAACAGCAATATGGACCAATTGAACCTGAAAGACATACACAAAACATTCTACCCTATGGCAGCAGAATGTCTGTTCTTTTCAAGCCCATATGGAGCATTCTCCAGCATAGATCATTGGCTAGCCCACAAAACAAGACTTAAAAATTCAAGAAGAAAAAATTATGTGGACATTAAACAGCACACTATTGAACAATCAACAGGTCAAAGAAGAAATCATGAGGAAAATTAAAACAGTATCCTGAGACAAATAAACACAATGCATCAAAAATTATGGAATGTAGCAGAATTGGAAGGTTAGAGTGATAAATGACCACATTAAAATAGAAGACAAATCTAATCTAACCTTTGCTGTGCTTTTGGAGTCATGTTCAAGAAATCATTGCTCAGACTGTCATGGAACTTTGCCCCTGTGTTTTCTTTCAGGAGTTTTATAGTTTAGGGCTGTATGTTTAGGTCTTTAATCCATCTTGAGTTAATTTTTTATATAGTATAAGGTAAGTGTACAACTTTATTCTTTTGCTGAGAGTATCTACTTATCCTAAAACCGATTGCTGAAGAGACTATCCATTTCCCCACTGTGTAGACTTGGCACTCTTGTTGAAGATGCCTTGACTATGTGTCTAAGAGTTTATTTCTGGTCTTTCTATTCTGTTCCATTGCTCTATATGTCTATATTTATGCCAATATTAAATTATTTCGATTACTATGTAATATGTTCAAAATTAGAAACCATGAGATCCATAGCTTTAACTTTACTTCTCAAGATTGTTTTATTTGGGGTCCTTTGAGATTCTATACAAATTTTAGCATTTTTTCCTATTTCTGCAAAAAATATTAGTACCTTGACAGGGATTGCATTGAATCTATAGATTGCTTTGAGTACTGTGGACATTTTAACAATGTTTAGTCTCCTAGTTCATACATATGGGATATCTTTCTATTTACTATGTCTTCTTTGATTTCTTTTGGAAATATTTTATAGTATTCAGTATGTAAGTCTTTTTCTTCCTTGGTTAAATATATTCCTAAGTACTTTATTCTTTTTTATGCTATTGTTAAAAATAACCATTCTTAGTTTTCTTTTTAGATTGTTCATCATTAATATTTGTGCTTATTTTGTACCTTGCATTTTGCTGAATTAATTTTTTAGTTTTAATAGTGTTTTCTAGATTCTTTAGTGTTTTCTTCATATAAGATCATGGCTCTAAAAATAGATAACTTTGCTTTTATCTTTCCACATTGATGTCTTTTATTTTTCACCTAATTCCTCTGACTAAGACATCTAATACTACATTGAAGAGAAGTGATGAGAGTAGGAATGTGTATCTTCTTCCTGATCTTAGAGGAAAAGCTTTCGATTTTTCTCTATTAAGTATGCTGGTACCTCTAAGCTTTTCATATATGGTTGCTTTATGTTGAAGTAATTTTATTCTATTCCTAGGTTGTTGAGTGTTTTTTGTTATAAGAGGATATAAAAGGATTTTGTCAAATGATTTTTCTGCAGGAGTTGAAATGATCATGTGTTTTTTGTACTTCATACTGTTAATGCCATGTTTTACATTAATTGATTTTCATATGTTGAACCATCCTTGCATTTCAGGAAAAAAAAATCCCATTTGGAGCAGTGCCTGTGGCTCAGTGAGTGGGACGCTGGCCCCATGTACTGGTGGTGGTGGGGGTTCCAACCTGGCTCTGGCCAAACTGCAACAAAAAAATAGCCAAGCGTTGTGGTGGGCACCTGTATTCCCAGCTACTCGGGAGGCTGAGGCAAAAGAATCACCTAAGCCTGGGAGCTGGAGTTTGCTGTAAGCTGTGACACTATGGCACTCTACCAAGGGCGACAAGATGAGATTCTGTCTCAAAAAAAAAAAAAAATCCCATTCGGACATAGGATATAATCCTTTTAAATGTCATTGAATTTACTTTGCTAGCATATATATTTTGTTGAGTATTTTTCATTAATATTCATCAGAATTATTGATCTGTAGTTTTCTTGTACTATTTTGTCTGATTTAGGTATCAAAATTATGCTGGACTAAAATGAGTTTGAAAGTGCTCCCTCATCTTCAAATCTTTTGGAAGAGTTTAAGGAGAATTGGTACAATTGTTCTTTAAATATTGTATGGAATTCTCAAGGAAATCATTTGGACCTGGATATTTTTTTTTGTTGTTGGGAAGTGTTTTTTTGACTGATTCAATCTCCTTACCAGTTATAGGTAGTTACAGATTTTTAATTTCTTCATGATTTGATCGTGGTCAATTGAATATATTTTAGCAATTTAAAGATATTTAGGTTATCAGATTTGTTGCCATATAATTGCTAATATGAATAGTAATCTGTTATGACCCTTTCTGCTTCTATGGCATCAACTGTAATGTCCCCTCTTGAATTTCCAATTTTTAGACAAAGGGAACTGTGGGAACTGCATTATACTTCAACACTTCCGCATAGCAAAGAAATAATCAACAGAGTAAAAAGGCGACTCTCAGGATGGAAGAAAATATTTGCAAAGCACTATCCAGAATACATAAAGAACTCCTACAACTCAACAACAACACCAACAAAAAAACTCCCAAAATAATCTAATTTCAAAATGTACAAAGGGCTTGAATAGACATTTTTCCAAAGAAGATACATAAATATCCAATAAACATATGTAAAGATATCTGACATCAGGGAAATGTAAATCAAAACCACCATATCTCTTTACACTCATTAGAGTGGCCATTATTAGAAAAATCATAACAAATGTTGACAAGATGTAGAGGAACTGGAATCCTGTTGATGGGATATGGAGGCCTCCACTTCTGAGTCCCTCCTCTGCTTGGATAACCTTTATTTTCTCTCCACTCCACAGTTGTAGTAGAGACATTTTCCATGCTTTCTTCCTAATATGCAGTCTGGCCCTTGTCTGGCCTTGGCTGTGTAGGGGGTAAAATAGCAAGGCCAAGTGTACTGATCTTGGCTTTGTTTAACCTTTCATTAACTTTTTTCTTTTACTTTTCAGTCTTCATTGTGAGACTCTCAACTCCTTCTTTATCTTTTTTTCTTTACCTCCTTTTTATTACCTCTGGTTCCCTCCTTTTCTTTTCATTACCTCTGGTTCCCTCCTTTTCTTTGCAAATTATTTCCAGCAGGAGTGACTCCTAATTCATGTGTACTGAAGCTAAAATTAACACTGATGCTAAAAGACCAAACATGAATTTGCATTGCCTAGAATGTTATATGGAGTGCTGTGATGAAGTGAGATCCAAGCCATATACAAAGTTGGATGAACTAAGTCCTAAAACGTGCTGTAAACCAAGTGCCCTGGATGCTGAAAAGGAAGGAGTGAGGGGTATGGGGATTCATAGAGTGGCTAGATAGAGAAGGCAATCCTTAAACAATACGGTGGACAAACAAAAGAGACAGGGAACAGGGATACCCTTCAGAAAGGTCTTGAAATAGTCAAGTCAAGAAGTACTGAGAGACTTGCTGGGAGAAGTGAGTGTAGGTTGGAACAGGAGGAAGGAATGGGTGACAGAAGCTTAGGCCACAGAATCCATGGGCTATAGAATCACAAAGGACCCCATTTTCTTTGGAAAAATGTCTATTCAAGTCTTTTGTCCATTTTAAAATTAGATTATTTGGTTTTTATTTTTGAGTTGTATGAGTTCTTTATATATTCTGGATATTAACACTTTATATTAACAAAGTAACATGCTCTAGGGGACAGAGGCTATGAACGAGCTCTGGGAATCAGTGGTAGGAGGTCTACACTACTCAGAAGGTGGGTGTCATTTGACATGCTACTTCTGTTCCTGTGCCTCAGTTGTCTCACCTGTAAACTGGGGGAAATAAGTATCTGCTTTATGAAATTGTTGTGGAAATTAGATTTGATGAAACACCATTGAGTTTTCTTGCCTTTTGATGGGATAATTATGTAAATACCTTCTTGGTATTATTACTGGGAAAATGGAGTTAGCAGTGGGACCTGTCACTATAGCAGTTGGATGGCTTCAGCCTGCACACACCTGTATCCGTGGAAGTGTAAGAAGGGGGCACTGGTGTCTTGTGAGGAAGTTCCCTTACAAACCCACCTCCTTATGTTCTCTGGCTCTGGAAGGGAAGCATTCACACGTGATAATACCTTTATAGCCACTGAAGCATGTGCCTGCTTTATTTTGCGTTTTCTTTTACAGCATGACTAATTGGGGCTTGAGGGAAGCATCAGGCAGCACACCTGTTTCATCTGCTCTCCAGAGAACATGCTCATGGTGTGTAAAGAGGAGAAATCTGAAAATCATCATTAGCGACTGCTTATTATTTCCTTTCCCCAAATTGGGCTTAGCACAGTGACCTAGTGAAGCATATGCTGATACTCATTGGGGTTGGTTTTAAGAAAGGGATTAGCAAAAAGGTTGTTTCAAATTCTTATGACCTGGGAGTTTCAGCCCCTTCAAAATGTTGTGGAATGTATCATGCACACAGAATAAAAATAATAACAATTTAAAAGTAACCTACCACCGACCTTAGGAAATAGAATGCTATGTCATAACGTAATTGAATATAGTAACTTAGAAGCCCCCAATATGCCCTGTCTCTCCTCCCCTGCCCCACTTACGACCTTTCTTCTGAATTTTTCTTGATCATTGCTTTACTGTTCTTTTTAGTTTTTGTATTCGTGTAGCTCTGATCATTGTGTATGTGTATCCCTGATCATTGTATTGTGTAGTTTTGCCTGCTTTTGAGCTTTAAGTTAAACCATACTCAGGAATTTCCTGTTATTTGCTTCTTTTACTCACTTTGTCTTTTTTTGAGATTTTCCATGTTGATGCATCTCTCTGTAGTGTGTTCTTAATCTACACAAATGGTCCCTTCCCTGTAGTTCTGCCATACATGGTGTATGAATCAATACACAACAGCCCAGGCTATACTGTAACCATCGTATGGTAAGCCACAATTCATTCACTTACTCCACGAGTGACCAATATTTGGATTGTTCCCCAGTTTTTGTCTCTTTGGTGCAATGCTGCTATCTATGAACATTCTTATACATGCCTCATGTTATAAATCTTTCTAGGGCATATACTTGAGTAAAATTGCTAGATTATAGAATATGCCAAGTTCAATTACTGGGCAATATAAAGATGTTCTCCAAACTGTTTTTGTCAGTTTGGATGGTCTAAGAAGCAGCTGCCAGTATTGAATTAGATATTCAAGGGTCCTATTGGGAGAAATGTCTGTAAGGGTAAACGGAAGAGTTAGGTATAAACAGAGAGAGCCTTTAGGCCTCCCTGCACGTCCTTCTTTGTGGAGGAAGAGGAGGCCAGTTTCCACATTTCTATGGCTGCCATAGTGATTGTACCAATTTATGCTCTCACCAGCAGCATATAATAATTCTTCTTTCTCTGAATCCTTGCAGACATTTAGCATTATCAGATCTCTTAATATTTGCTAGCATTTTGTGTATAAAATTATATGTCACTGTGGTGTCAATTTGCATTTCCCTAATTACTAATAAGAATAGCCATCTACTCTTAATGAATAGGTCATTTGTGTTTTATCTTCTTGGAAATGTATGTTCAGTTCTTGTGTCATATCTTTTAATTGAGCTATGTGTGTTTGGTTTGTAAGATTATTTTACAAATGTTGAGTACGAATTATTTGAAGGTGGCATATGTTACACATATCTTTACCCAGCTTGTAACGTGTTTTTCTATCCCTTTCATTATGTCTTTTGACAAACCAAAGTTCTTGATTTTGATATATTTGAATCTATTAGTCATTTTCTGTATCATTTGTGCCTTCTGTTACTTTTTTTTTTTTTTTTGACTGGGGCTGGGTTTGAACCTACAACCTCCGGCATATGGGGCCGGCGCCCTACCCTTTTGAGCCACAGGCGCTGCCCTTGTTACTTGTTTTAAAATATCCCCAGTCTGAGTTTACAAAGATGTATGCCAGTATTGTTCTTCTAAAAGTTTGAATAGATTTATAGTTCACATTCATGTCTTTACTCCACTTGGAATTGATGTTTTAGGATATTGTGAGATAGGGATCCAGTTTTACATTTTTCTTTATATGAATAACCAATTGTCTCAGTCCTATTCATTGAGCAGGGTTTCTCCCCATGGTCTGCAATACTAGCTCTGTCATACAGCATTTCCAGCCACATGGGAGATGGTTTCTGGGCTCTCTACTCTCCTCCACAAATCTATTTGCTTATCCCAGGGCCAATCTTATTCTATCTTGTGTACTGTACCTTAAAATTATGTCATTAGGGGTGAATCGGCTATTTGAAGATATTTACTGTTTCCGTATAAAATTTAGGATCACTTTTAATTCCCTTGAGTAAAAACATGGAATTTTTACTAGAGTGGTTTTGAATCTATAGATTAATTTAGGGACAATTTACAATATCAAGTATTCTTAATCAAGAAAACCATCTATTTTTGCATTTACTATGATTGCTTTAATGCCTTTAAATAAAGTTTTGTAAGTTTCTCCACAAAGAGCTTACATATCTTTGTCAGAGTAGTGATCCCCAATGTTTTAGGAACTTTTTGTACTCTTAAAAATTATTTAGAACCCCAAATTTTTTTCTTTATATGATATATAACTATAAATATTTACCATATTCAAAATTAAATCTGATTCAATTTTTAAATAATTGCTATAATAAAAATCTTTTTTATAAAAATAATATATTTTCCAAAACAAAAAACAGTCAGAAGAGTTGCATTCTTTTCATTATTTGCAAATCTCATTAATGTTTGATTTAATGAAAGATAGTTGGATTCTCATGTCTGCTTCAGTATAGAATCTGTTGCTTTATATTGTTTTGGTTGAAGGAGATCTGGCTTTACATAGATACATAGTTGGAAATGTAGGATGTTTCTTAATAGGATATATCATTGTGGATACTATTCATCGACATTACATGAAACCAAACAATTGTTAGTTTCTTAAAAGTTAAAATCTGGATTCTGAAACCATATCAGTGAATGTTTTTACTCAGCTATATTAAAATCCATTGATATCACTTACACTTTGAATGGCTCTTTTGCCCATTTTTTGTGTAAAATATAGGTTTATGCATATTTCCAACTGTTGATATATTTCCATATTCAGTATCACAAAATCACATTAATATCACCACCCAATTCATTAGAAAAAATATTTATGTGCTAGAAAACTTTCAAATTCAAGTTCTCAAAAATTCTAATTTTAACTTCAAGACTGGAATTTTACCATTGGCAACAAATACTGTCAATTATTTTTCTTGAAGCAATAGTTTCTTTTTCTTCATTTTTTAAGGAAATGTCTATTAAATACCCAAATCTGAATAACTATAGTTTGGCTCTGAATTTTTCTTTCAAGTAAAGGTGTTATTCCATGAGGAAATCATCTAATTCAGTTCACAACTCCAAGTTGAAACACACATTGGACTTTGGTATGCAGCAGAAGAGCTTTGATATGTACTTCTCATTTCGTCACACAGAGTAGTATTACCAAGACGTATACTCAAGGGTCAAGATTTAATACAATTAATAAGTTTTTAATGATTCATCAAGGATGTTCTTATGTGAAGTTGCTTTTATTGTTTTTTTTTACTGCTAGTGTATGACAGTGAATAATACATTGGCGACTAGCATGGTGTTTTGCTGCTGTCCTGATTTGTTAAAATCACACTAAATAAATATGCCATAAAAATGATATTTCAACATTAAAGTTTCAGACAAACATATCCTCCTAAATTTAGTCAGCACAACATTTTTTAGTCAGAAAATATGATATGGAACAAAGTTGAATTGTGCATCAGGTTTAAATGAATCTAAAATATTTTGTGTGGCATACATAAGCCAAGCAAAAGAGATAAGGAGGCAGCCTCATTCTGTTGTGCACAATGGCTATCTCACATATTTCAACATGGTCCGGTGTTTTGTCTTTATTTTCTTCTAAATTGGATTTTTTATTCTACAATTTTATTTTTAGGAGCAGTGTCAGTATAAGATGACTATGAGCCCCCACCCTCCCAGCAAAGAAAAATAGATCATGATAATGATGTATACATTAAAAAACACATTTACTTTCACATTGTTGTTTATTATATATTTTTGTTTTCATTGTTATTCCATTTCATTATTCAGTACAGGTGGTAATTATTTGGTTATCTTAGATATGATGAATTAAAAATAATTTTCCCATTAAAAGTAGTGTTTTTTTTTTTTTTTTCATTTAACAACTTTTCACTTACCAGCAGGGTTTTTAGAAACAAATTAAAATCATTAAATTGGGGATAGATGTGTGCTATCTAGTTTTTTAGTTATATTCAACACGAGTATTGTTCAGGATATCTAAGGCACTAGAAACTGAAGTTCCCTAACTCATCTTTAAAGAAAAGCAATCAATTGATACATCAATGTAAGAGTGGCCCCATGTTGAGTGCAATCTTATTTTTCATGGTAAAATCTCATTCTCATTTAATATTAAATTCACACTGACATGTATGTACCTTTATTGATATATATCTCTATATTTTCCAAAAAGATTTTTCAATAGCTTACAATAAGATAATCTATTCAGAATGCCTAGGACATTATTGAGATGATATTAATAACTCAGTAAATGTTTGCTATTATTATTTTAAAAATACATATTGGAATAATTAGGATAAAACTGGAAGATCAAATGTATGCAAATATGAAGAGAAAATAAGCTAACATTGAGGGCTAAGAGTTAGAATGATTTAGCATTGAACTTCACTCTGAGTTTCCAAGCAACCTGAGAAAAAGTGCTATAGAGTTATTTTCTGATAGAAGGAGGCCTACTGGTTCTTCATGAAATCACTTTCTCTTGGTGTGATTTTTATACTGGGAACTGTGAAAACCATGGAAAATATCCTACATTATGGTTTCATAGTAAGAACAGCAGCTATCCATTGATTCTTTCTAGCCATTGATTTAGTAAATATTTTGTCATTTTCTTTGTATTGTATCCTTGATAAAGGCCAAGGGTATAACAATGACATATATTCAATGAAGGTGTTTTTCTGACAATCTGAATAAATGAGACTGAGCATGAAGCATTCTAAAAATCTAAATTGTAACTATTTGAATTTATACTACCTAGAGGTATGCAATACACTATCTTGTTTAATTTTTATACTTTTTTTGATAGAGTTTTGCTAGATTCATGCTTTGAAGTTCTAAATTGTTATTCTGTCATTCATATCTCTGGTATCCTGCTTAGTCAATTGAGGTAAGATTGATACAATTTAGCTAATGGACAAGTTGATGGTGCTATTAAAGTTGAATATACTGACCAATATTTTCACCCAGAATTTCTCTCACAGTATAGCTACTCATCAAGTTAAATGTTACTGTTTCTTTAACAGACACTAAATACTCACTGTGTATCTAGCACTATTCTAAGTGTTTTACAAATATTAACTCATTTAATCCTCATGATGTGAGATAAGTACTATAAACCTCACCTCATTTTACAGTTAAGGAAATTAAGGCATAGATAGCTTTTAAAAAAACTTAAGGTAACACAGCCAGGAAGTAACAGAAACAGGGGTTGGAATCAGGCAGTATGTGTATGCCTATAAAGTTCACGCTTTACCCACAATGTTGCACTGCCTCTTGACAGGTAGTTTGTTGAGATGATGTAGTTCCATGACATAAGGTACAACAGAAACTATTAGCCTAGAAGAATTTCAAGTGGGCGTTACTCTTTTCACCCATAGAAAACATTCATTCATTCCCCTCAGAAGTTCTAATTCTGTGTAAGGCTGCCAAGATGAATGGATTGCCAAATGCAGCCTGGGGTGACTGACCACGTTGGCCTGCTAAGTGGTATTATTTAAATTTTAGCAAGTGTTTACAAGGTCTACAAAAATAATTTAGTTTTGACTAAATTCAATTACTTATGAAGGCCTCTCAGATTAAGAAAGGGCACCATCCTTGTATTTTATCTCTAGAAATTATTATCTTTTATGTCAGGGGACCATTTCTGACTTGACTGATTCTTTTAGGGATATAATACACACATTTTACAGGACGTTTGTGGTGGGGAATCTATATTAATCTCATGTAGTTTGCATTATTGGTAGTTTCTGTCCATATAATTGAAGGCAGTAAATAATCAGTAAAGACATTTTCTAGCCTGAGCAAAAGTGAGACGCTGTTTCTACTAAAAATAGAAAAATAATAGCTGGGTGTTGTGGTGGGTACCTGTAGTCCCAGCTACTTGGGAGGTTGAGGCAAGAGGATCCGTTGAGCCCATAAGTTGAGGTTGCTGTGAGCTATAATGTCACAGCACTGTATGAAAGGTGACAGAGTAAAACTTTTTTTTTTTTTTTAAAGTAGGCTGGGCGCAGTGGCACATGCCTGTTATCCTAGCACTCTGGGAGGCTGAGATGGGGTAGGGGTGGATCACTTGAGCTCAGGAGTTCAAGACCAACCTGAGCAAGAGCAAGACCCCGTCTCTAAAAATAGCCAGGTATTGTGGTGGGTGCCTATGGTTTCAGCTCCTTGGGAGGCTGAGGCAGAGAATCACTTGAGCCCAAGAGTTTGAGGTTGCTGTGAACTATGATGCCATGGCACAGAGGGTGACAAAGTGAAACTCTGTCTCCAAAAAAAAAAAAAAAAGACATTTTATCTGTGCTCTGGTCCCATCGCTGCCCAGCTCCTCAAAACCCATGTAGCAATGATCATTTCCTTCTCTCTTCTGTATATTTGCTGCTTCCCTTCTACACTGGATATTCTCCATCTATATTTAAATATGCTCAAAGCACTTACCTTTTTTTAAACAAAATCCTATTTGATCTCTATTTCTTCCTTTTAGTCTTCTTACCCTTGTCCTAACAAGTTACCATTCCATCTCATCTGCCTCCACCACTCATTGAATTCGTATTTTAGTCCATTGGGTGGGGGAGGTTAAACCAGGGAAATCTACTTTCTTTCCTCTGCCGCACATTGGAAGAATAAGAGTTGTCTTGGGCCACACATGAAATACACAGGCACCAATGAAAGCTGGTGAGAAAAACAAAGGTCTGTACATACTTTTTGTGATATCCAACAACACAGATGAGCAAAAAAACTCTTTGCAAAATCAGCATGTGGCCTGCAGGCCGCAGGTTGGACATCCCTGCAAGAACTTTCTGGCTCATGGTTCTGCAAGCTGTACAAGAAGCAGGGTGCCAGTATCTGCTTCTGGTGAGAGATTAGCAGGCATGTGCAGGTTACATGGTGAGAGAGGGGACAAGAGAGATGGGGAGGTGCCAGACACTTTTTCATAATCAGCTCTCATGGGAACTCATAGGGCAAGAACTCACGACTGTGAGGACAGCACTAAGTCACTCATGAGGGATCCACCACCATGACCATAACATCTCCCACCAGGCCCCACCTCCAACACTGAGAATCGAACTTCCAACATATTTGGAGGGCTCAGGTATCCAAACCAAAGCAATTGGCTTTTGTCAAGGACATTATCATTATCATCATCTCAACTACTGAGGACCAAAAATAGCCATAAGGATCAGTATAATCCATTATGTGAAGCTGAAGGTGGGCAGTCTTGATGGTATATTATGTGAGGTAAGTACTATACATCCAGAATTCAGGTGGAGGAACTAGCTTTATCCATTGGTTTAGTAAATAAACTATCCAAACTAACAAGGAATACATGTGTAGTCATAAACTTGTATAATGGACATTGAAAACTAAGAAGGGGGGAATTTAGGAGGGGAGTGAGTGATAAAACTTTACCTGTCAGCTATGATGTACAATATTCTGGTGACAAGTACGCTGAAAACCTTGACTTCACGTCAGGGCCTGGGACTGGCTAGGTCTCAGGCCCAGCTTAGGTAGGTTCTGGACGCGAACTGCTAAGCTCCCTTGCTCAGGAACAGTTTCTCTTAGGTGCCTGAGGGCTATCTACCTTAGCTGAAGAGAGAGAGAGAGAGAGAGAGAGTCTTAGAGAGAGTAAAGCAGTCTTCTTAGCATAGATAGATCTTAGTCTTTAGCAGAGCTTGGTAATCTTCAGCAGAGAGATGCCGTGCTGGCATTCTGCAGGCAGGAGAGGAGACAGAGTCAGAGTAAGTGGGACCCGTGATAGAATGTGCACGCTCCTTGACTGCCTGCTCCTCCAACCTAATATAAGGCTGATCTCGTGCCTTTCAACACCACAGGTGAAGAGACTGCCAAGTCACCAATGCTCTCATCTCGCAAGCTCTCATGCTTGTTAGGAGAGCTAAATCTCTTTCCATGCCCTTTTCACCAAGGTGTTCCATTATAGGTATTTCTTATAACTCTCACTCCTCCTAGCCATAGGCTATACAGGCTGCTACAACTTTAGTGTTATATAATTTGTCCATGTAGCAAAAATACTTGTACCCTGTAAACCTACTGAAGCAAAAAAAAAAAAAAAAAAAAAGAAAGAAAGAAAAAAAAAAAAAAAAAA
>NW_003852626.1:337046-355167 GCF_000181295.1 Otolemur garnettii
AAAAAAAAAAAAAAAAAAAAAAAAAAAAGAAAGAAAGAAAGAAAAAAAGAAAAAAGAAAATATTTTTTCAATTGTGGATATGTTTAATTTGAGCTATTCATGAACATGAGAAGACTATAGGCTAGATTTGTTCCAATATATATTTATGACCATCAGTCTCAAAAGAATCATCAGCAAACCTTGGCCATCCTTATATGCTTTTCTGATAAACTAATTTCCCCCTTTCTTTTACATATTTTCTTAACCCTGAATATACCTCTTCAAATGTCTGTAACCTCTAAAACCAACCCCTTTCTCAGCAGATGCCTTTGACTTCTATTTAATAGAAAAATAGAATCCATTAAATTGAAGGTTCTCCCAGATTTACACCCATCTGTTCCCCCATCCCTCCTGTTATAACAGAGGCCATATAAAGCCAGTTCTTTTACCTGTATTCTAGATCCTACCCACAAGTGCTTTCTCAACAACCGAACACTATTGATTGTCTCTTCTCAAAATATTAAACCACCCCTTCTCAATGCTAACTTTCCTCTCTGCCTGTAAGTATGCTCAAGCCCCTTCCATTAAAATAAACTACTGAAGACTTCTGTGTAAGATAGAGTTACAGGGACTGGTTTTACCCTCCTACCTGAAATTGTTGCAGGAAGACGAGGCCCAACAGAGAGAAAGAGTGCCCAAACACCACGTTTATAAGAGGAAGGGCTTTATTTACCGGCTGGGAGCTTACGGCATAGATTTCCAAATGGCCGCACTCCCCAACTGCCTTGGTCTTTCCCTTTTTATTAACAGTCAACAAGTTCCACCCCACAGGTACCCCTCTCATTGGCCAGTTTGAATCAAGCGGAAGATGCTATTCCAGCCCCTACAGAACTACAGGATTTCACAGAACTTGGAAACTGCCAAGTTACAAATTCCCAAGAACTGAGTCACCATGGAGAGGACCTTGCAGGTGTAACCTTGTGGTCTCCTTGAGAAGACCTGTTCTAGACTCACCCTTCTCGGGTATCCTCTCTCAAAATAACATAGAAAAGACAAATTCTATGAAACAAGATATTGAACTAAAATTTTAGAAAGTTTCTAGGCTGAAACTTTATTTTTTGAAGAAAGATTCCAGGTAGGATGGTTTCCCTAAGCAGAGAAGTTGGGTCTTCTGGAAGGCTGTAGCAGGTAGAGTGCACAGGGTAAAACACTAGAACGGAGATAGCTGCATAGAGAAGGCACTCTGGAGATCTGCACAGAGCACCCCTTAAGGATTCAGATGATTATTGATAAGTACATGCACATGGGGAACGTGCCCAAGGTCAGGGAAAGAATCACCTAAGTAGAAATAGAGGAGGCTATCCTTGGATTCCACACAGTGCCTGGAATAATGCCTGCTCCCAAGAGTAGAGTGTCAAAATCTTATAATTCATGGGACATTTGGGTAGAATATGCACATGAGATTTGCCTGAATTATAGGGAAAATTTAATCCTCAAGTAAACTCTACTGTGGTCCCACCTAGGAAAGCTAGAAAATGACACCTAAAAAGATCAAACTATTTCCAAGTAATTTAGCAGTATTGACAAACAAACTTCAAGAATATTTATAGGAAAACGAAAATATACAGCATGTGCCAAATTCAAATATATAAAAAATTATCATGGATGCAGAGAAACAGAAAAATACAACACACATTAAAACCACAATGAGATACCACTAGGTACTTATTAGAATGAGCACAATTAAAAAGAGTGAACATAACAAGCTGTTGACAAGGATATAGCAAAATGTACGTGTCACTTGACGTATGTTTAACAATTTGAGTAATAATTGTTTAACAGTTTGAGTAACTGCCAATATATTTTCCAATGAAGCATCACCATTTACATTCCCACCAGCCATGCAGGAGGGCTTCCGTTTCCCCATCTTAACCAACAATTGCTATTAAGAATTGTTAATATCCGTCATTTTGATTATAGCCATTCTAGTGGGGGTGAAGTGGTATCTCATTAGGATTTTGATTTGCATTTCTGTGAAGACTAATATCATTCAACATCTTTTCATGTACTTGTTATTCATTTGCATAACTTCTTTGGAGAAAGGTATATTTCAATTCCTTTGCCCATTTTTTTTTTTAAATGGTTGAGTTTTAACGGGTCTTTACCTATTCTGGATAGTAGTACCTTAGTCTAGATATGGTTTCCAAATATTTTCTCCTATTCTGGGGGTTATGTTTTCACTTTTCTGATAGTGTACTTTGAAGCAGAAAGTATTTTGTTTTGATGAAGTCCGATTTATTCATTTGCTTATTATAAACTGTTTTTTTTTTTTTTGGTTGTGCTTTTGATGTCTTGCTGGGGAAGGCTTTGCCTAACCCAAGGTCACAAAGAGTTACTCCTGTTATTTTCTTCCAAGAGTTTTATATTTTTAGTTTTGCATTTAGATTTATGACCTATTTTTGTGTGATGAAATTGTGTATTTTTGGCATTATTGAAATTTTTTTCAATCCAAAAATTATAAAGAAGATGTAGCATTAACATGGTTCTTATTTCCCATAATGAAAGTGTACATGTGATTATCTTATCATTCTATGTTTCTTTTCTTTTTTAATCTCAAAATTTGATTTTAATATGAGTTGATTTTTTGAGAATGTTTTATTTTTATCTTTTGTTTTTTTTTCCTTTCATTAAGTTATGTATACAAACATCATGAATACATTTATGCCTTTGTGGGATTCAATGTGTTGATTATTAGTACAAATTGGAATGCTTACATCCAACTAATTAACATAGCTTTCATCTCATTTACTAAATCACAGTGCTAAGACATTTGTGTGTTCATTACTTGATATATTTGACATATACCCTTGCAATATGCTCCATAAGTATGGTTCCACCATTAACCCTCCCTCTATCATACCACTCCCCTCCCTTCTCATCCCCCTTCCCTTCCCTCCTTCATCCTGGGCTATGTTGTGATATGAGTATTTTATATTATTTTTTATATATGATGTGAAGAGGTAGCTGATTTCATTCATTTTTTGTGGATATCTAATATCTATTTTTTTTGTGGATATCTACAAGTACTATTTGTTGAAAGGCTATTTTTCACCCATTGAATTGTTTTGGAACCCTTATTGAAAATAAATTGACCAAAAAAGTGAGATTTTATTTATTTTTATTTTTTTAATTAAGTCATAGTTGTGTACATTAATGAAATCATGGGGTACAATGTGCTGGTTTTATATATAGTTTGAAATATTTTCATCAAACTGGTTAACATAACCTTCACAGCATTTTCTTAGTTATTGTATTAGGACCTTTATATGAGGTCTACATTTAGTAAATTTCACATGTACTCTTGTAAGATGCACCATAGGTGTGGTCCTACCAATTACCCTCCCAAGAGTTTATTTTTGGACTTGCAATTTGATCCCATTGATGTACATGTCTATCCTTATACCATTATCACCTGGTCTTGACTTTTGTACCTTTATAGTAAGGGATGAACCCAGGAATTTCAAGTCTTCCAAATATGTTCTTCTTTCTTCAAGATTGTTTTGGCCATTATATTGCCTTTTAATTTCAATAAGAATTTTCAGTTTGTCAATTCTGCAAAAAGGCTAGGTGGAATTTTGTAAGGATTGTGTTGTATCTGAAGATCAATTTGGGGAATAGTGTCATCTTAATACTATTATGTCTTCATTTGATACATATGGGATATTGTTATATTTATTTAGGTTTTTAATTTCTTTTGACAATGAGTTTTGCACTTATTTTAAAAAAATTATTCCTGAGTATTTTATTAGGTACTATTACAAATGGAATTTTTTTTCTTAATTTCATTTTCAGAGTTTTCTTTGCTCACATAGAGAAATAGAACTGATGTTTGTATATTGATCTTACATTCTGCAAAGTTGGTGAGCTGATTTATCAGATCTAATAGTTATTTTGTGGATTCCTTCAGATTTTCTGTATACAAAATTTTGTCATCTGAAACTAGACATGGTTTTATTTATTCCTTTTTAATATGGATGCCTTTTAATTTGTTTTCTTGCCTAATTGCTTTGGCTAGAAACTCCAGTGCAATGTTAAATAGAAGTGGGAAGAGTGAACATACCCTTCTTGTTCCTGATCTTAGAGAAAAAAGCATTCAGTCTCTCACCATTATGTATGATGTTATTTGTAGATTTTACATAGATGTATTTCAACCAGATTGAGGAAGTTCCCTTTTATCCCTAGTTTTTTAAAGTGTTTTCACCATAAATTATTATGGACTGAACAATTGTGTTAACCTCTCCCCAAATTGATGTGTTAAAATCCTAGCTCCCAATGTTATGACATTCAGAGGTTAGGTCATGAGTGTGGAGCCCTCAGGAATGGGATTACTATTCTTATAAAAAGGAATCCAGGGTGTTCTGAGAATATAAGGAGAAGATAGAAGTCTGCAACCAGGAAGAGGGCCCTCACAAGAACCCACACGTATTGGCACAACACCTTCATCTTGAATTTCCTGCCTCCAGAACTTTGAGAAACAAATTTCTACTCTTTATGAGCTACCTCGTCTATGGTACTTTGTTATAGTTCCTCAAATTACAAACACATAAAGGTATGTTGAATTTTTGACAAATGATTTTTCTGTGTCTGTGGAGATGATTACGTAGTTTCAATCCTTTATTCTGTTAAGTGTATCACGTTAATTTATGTTCAGATGTTAAGCCAACCTGACATTCCTGAGATCAATTTCCCTTGGTCGTGGTTTATAATTCTTTTTATATGTTGCTGAGTGGGTTTGCCAGTATACTGTTCGGAATTTTTCCATCTATATTCACAAGAGACCTAAAATATACTGGATTGTGACTTTCTTTTTGCATTGTATCTGTTTTTAGATAGTGCCTTATCTCCCTCAAAAGCCAAACTTTAGGGAAGAATTGTCTACATTTGCCATCTGGGTTTATTCTCCTCTTATTTTCTTGTCAGCCTGCTCTCATGTTATATTCCCACCACTTTACTCAAACTGCCCTTAACAAGGTCATCTGTAGCTCCAAGATGATTACATCCAAAACACACTTTTTAGTCCTCATATTGACTTCTCAATAGTGTTTGACACATACACCACACCTCCCTTTGGGAAGCCCTCTTTTCCTTTAATGTTCATTACACCACACTCTTCTGCTTTTCTTCTTATATTAGCGGTTGTATTTCCTCGATTTCTTTTGACAACTTGTCTATTTCTATTAAACCTATAAATGAGTGGGTTCCCCAGAGCTCCAGCCTAGGCACGATTCTCTTTCAATAGAGCTCATATATCATGTGAAATATTTCCTTATGCTGATGATGCCCCAAATTCATCTCTGACCTGAATCTTCTCTGTTGAATTGAATCTACTTACTCTATATTTCTATTTGATGCTATACTGACTTAAGCCTCAAATTCAATATGTTCATAACTAAATTGTCTTCTCTACTAAAACTGCTCCTCCTGTATCGATTATAGACTTTATGAGACCAGGGACCTTGTCTGTCTTATTTACTGTTGTGTCTATAGCAACTAGAAAAGGTGTCTACTTCACTGCAAGAGCAACAACTCAGTAAATATTTGCTAAATAAATTAATAATTATTTTTAATATTTTATTTCATAGTATTAGGAGGTACACATATTTTGTTTACATACCTTGTTTTTGTACAGATTTAATCAAAGTTATAAGTATGTCCTTCACCCAGATCGTGTGCACTGTACTTAATGGGTGTGAATTTACCCATTTCCTCCTCCTCCCTTCCCCTAGCTCCTTAACTTGATTTTCTTTTTCTTTTTTTTAAAGATGCCACAATCTGTTTTATTTTATTTTATTTTTATATATTTTATATTATATTTTTAGCATTTTTTATTAGATCATAACTGTGTACACTAATCATTTATGGGGTACAGTGTGCTGAATTGATATACAATATGGAATGCTCACATCAAACTGATTAACATAACTATCACCTCACTTATTTGTTGTGGTAAGACATTTATACTCTGCTCGTAATAGTTTTGAAATGTACCATTGCATTGTGCACATTAGGTGAGGTCCCACCGAATACCCTCCCTCCTCCCAGCCTCACCCCTCCCTTCCCCTCTCACTCCCTTTTCTCCTTCTTTCTTGACTATACTTGTATTTTATCATTTGTATGAATGTGTAGGTGATTATATATTGGTCTCATAATAGTATGGAGTACATTGGATACATTTCTTCCATTCTTGAGATACTTTACTGAGAAGAATATGTTCCAGCTCTGTCCAGATAAGCATAAAAGATATAAAGTCTCCATCTTTTTATGACTGCATAGTATTCCATGGTATACATATACCCTAGCTTGATTTTCACTAAGATTTACTTGCATATATACACTCAAGTGTTGATCAGTTAATTCCAATTGGGTATTGAGTCTATGTATTTGCTTATCTGTCCTGGTGAATGGTTTCCAGTTCCATCCAGGTCATCACAAAAGTTGTATGAGATATCTCCATACAATATTCCACAGAGGCTGTACTAGTTTAAAATCCCATCTACAGTATATAAAAAATGTTCCTTTCTCTCTCCATTATGCCAGCCATCATTGCTTTGAGATTTTATGATGGAGACATTCTTACTGGAGTTAGGCAATATCTCATTTGGTTTTGATTTGCATTTCCCTAGTGATTAGAGATGTTAAACTTTTTTTATGTGTTTGCTGGCCATTAGACTAACATCCTTTGGAAAGTTTCTATTCATGTTTTTTGCACACTCTATAATGTGGTTGATGTTTTTTCTTGGTGATTTGCTTGGGTTCTTTGTAGATTATGGTTATCAGCCCTTTATTAGATGTATAGCATACAAATATTTTCTCCTATTATGTGGGCTATCTATTTACTATATTGGTTGTATCCTTGGCTATGTAGAATTTTTTTTTAATTTGATCAAGTCCCACTTGTTTATTATTGTTGCTGAGATTGGTTTTGAGGTGTTCTTCATAAAATTTATCCCAAGGATGATAACTACAAGAGTCCAATGTTTTCTTCTAGAATTCATAAAGTTTTATGCCTTAGGTTTAAGTCTTTTATCCATTGTGAACAAATTTTTGTGAGTTGTTAGAGTTAAGGTGCTGTTTCAGTCTTTTATATGTGGCTATCAAATTATCTCAGCACCATTTACTGAATAAGAATTCTTCTCAATGTAAGTTTTTATATGATTTGTTAAAAATCAAATGGGAATATGAGGATGATTTCATCTCTACATTCTCTATTCTTTTTTTTTTTTTTTTTTTTTGCAGTTTTTAGCCAGGGCTGGGTTTGAACCCGCCACCTCCGGCATATGGGGCTGGCACCCTACCCTTCTGAGCCACAGGCACTGCCCCGGATTCTCTATTCTAATCCATAGGTCTATGCCTCTGTTTTTATTCCAGTACCATGCTGCTGAGTCTTATAGCCTTATAATATAGCTCAAATTCTGGTATGGTGATGCCTTCTGCTTTATTCTTGTTACATAAGGTTGCCTTGGCTATTCAGGGATTTTTTTTTTTTTCTAGTACCATACAAAGTATAGAACTATTTTTCCTAGATCTGTGAAAAGTGGCACTGGTATTTTAATGAGAATTGCATTGAATTTGTGAATCACAGTATTATAGCTGTTTTAACAATGTTGATTCTGCCAATTCACAAGCAGTGTATGTTTTTCCATCTGTTTACATTCTCTGCAGTTTCTTTCCTCATTGTTTCATAGTTTTTCCCTGTAGATGCCTTTCACTTCCTTAGTTAAATATACTCCTAGGCATTTTATTTTCTTCATTGCTAGAGAAAGGTATTGTATCTTCGATTTGATTCTCAGTTTGATGTTGGTGTATACATGTATGATAGCTACTATTTTGTGTACATTTATTCTGTAGCTTGAGACTGTACTGAATTTATTTGTCAACCCCAGGAATCTCTTGGTTGAATCTTTGGAGTTTACTATATATAAGATAATGTTCTCAGCAAAGAACAAAAATTTGATGCCTTCTTTCCCTATTTGGATACCCTTGGTTGCCTGATTGGTTTGGCTAAGACTTTCAGCACTCTGTTGAATAGATAATAAGCAATGTTGTCTGGTGCCAGTTCTAAGCAGGAATTCTTTCAATGTTTCCCCATTTAATATGATGTTGGCTGTGGTTTTATAGTATATGGACTTTATAATTTTGAAGTAAGTTCCATCTATACTTATTTTGTTAAGCATTCTTATCATAAAAGTGTACTGAATTTTGTTGACTGCTTCTTTCTGCATCTATAGAAAGGATCATGTGGTCCTTTTTTGCATCTATTTATGTAGTGGCTTGCATTTATAGATTTGTATAAGTTGAACCATCCTTGCCTCTGTGGGATGAAGCCTACTTGGTTTTGATAAATTATTCTTTTAATGTACAGCTGAATTTGGTTTGCCAAGACTTTATTGAGAATTTAGAATTTATAATCATAAGAGACCCTGATCTGTACTTTTCATTTTCAGTTTTGTCCTTTCCTGTCAAGGTGATATTGTCTTTATAGTATGAATTATGGAGGAGTCCTTCCTTCTTAATGGTAAGGAATCATTTCTGCAATATAGGTACAAACTCTTCTATGTAGATTTGGTAATATTTGTTTGTAAAACTGGCCTAGGACTTTTTCGATGGAGTATTTTTTATTGCTGGTTCAATTTTAGTCCTTGACATTAGTCTGTAGAGAAGTTCTATATTTTCCTGATTGAGTCTGGGGAGGTTGTGTGCTTCCAGAAATTTGTCTATTTCCTCCACATTTTTAAGTTTGTGAGCATAGAGACATTTATAATATTTAATATTTTCTTGATATCAATTGTAATTTTCCCTTTTTATTTTTAATTTAGTTTATTATAGCCCTTTATCGTCTGTTTCTGATTAATCTAGCTAGAGGCATGCCAATTTTCTACATCTTTTCAAAGAACCAACTTTTTGCTTCATTAATCTTTTGATCTTTATTTCATTGAGTTCTCCTCTGATCTTGGCTATTTCTTTTCTTCTGCTGGGTTTGAGGTTGGTTTTATTTTCCTTTTCTAGTTCCATGAGATGATTCATTAGATCATTGATTTGTAATCTTTCTGTCTTTAGGATGTAGGCAGTTAAGTCTATAAGTTTTCCTCTCAGCACTGCTTTTGCTGTGTTCCACAGATTTTGATAACTTGTATCTCCATTATAATTTACTTCAAAGAATCTTTTTTATTTCTTTTTCTGTTCATTGACCCAACATTGTTTAGTTTCCATTACTGTGTGTAGGGATGAGTGTTTCTGTTGAAATGGATTTCTAATTTTATTCTACTGTTGGCTGTGAAGATAGTTTGTATAATTTTTATTTATTTTTATTTATTTATTTATTTATTGAGATAACATCTCATTATGTCACCCTCAGTAGAGTGCTGTGGCATCACAGCTCAAAGCAACCTGAACTCTTGGGCTTAAGAGATTCTCTTGCCTCTACCTCCCAGGTAGCTGGGACTATAGGTGCCTGCCACAGTATCCGGCTATTTTTTGGTTGTAGGTGTCATTGTTGTTTGTCAGGCCTGAGCTGGGTTTGAACCTGCTAGCTCTGGTGTATGTAGCTGGTGCCCTAGCTGCCGAGCTACAGGTGCTGAGCCAATTTTTTATATTTTTTAAATTTATTGGGACACACCTTGTGGCCTAAGATGTCATCAGTGTTAGAGAATGTTCCACGAGCTGATGAGAAGAATGTGTATTCAGTAGTTTGGCTTTAGAATGTTCTGCAACTGTCTGTTAGGCTCATTTGTTCTAAAGTTCTGTTTAAGTCTCTATTTCTTTGCTTATTTTCTGTTTGGAGGTCCTGTTCTTTCTGACAGTGATGTTTTGAAGTTTCTGCCGATTATGATGCTGCTGTTTATCATTTTGCTTAAATCAAGTAGAATTTGGTTTATGAATCTGAGTGCTCCTGTGTTAGGTGCATAAATATTTAGGATCATTAAGTCTTCTTGTAGAATTATTCCCTTCGCCATTATATAGCAACCATCTTTGTCTTACTTTACTTTTGTTGATTTGCGGTCAATGTCATCTGAGACAACAATAGCTACACTGGCACTTTCTTTTGGTTTCCATTGGCATGGAATATCATTTTCCATCTTTTCATCTTGAGTCTTAATGAGTCCACGTGGGTTAGATGTGTTTCCTGCAGATAGAGAATAATTGGCATCTATTTTTTTTATCCATTCAGTCAACCTATGTCTTTTTAGTGGTAAGTTCAAGCCATTCGTATTTATTGGAAGTATTGATATGCATGGTGAATTTCTGTTTATCCATGGTGAATTACCTGTTTATTGGGTAGATCCTTTTCTCTTTGTTTTTACCTCTTGAGCCATTGTGGTACCTGAACCATGAATATTAGTTTGTGGATGGTTTTATACTGGTAGATGTCTTGTGTTGATTATTGTATAATACAGGTCTGAGTGCTTTCTGCAGGGCAGGTCTGGTCTTCACAAATTCCCTCAGCAATTGCTTATCTGAGAAAATGTCTGTTTCTACTGCAAATAAAAAAAAAGGTCCCTGATATGGGATTCTAGTCTGGCCATTATTGTTTTAGAAGGCTGAGGATGGTTTCCCACTCACTTCTGGCTTGTAAGGATTCTTTCATATTTACTTTTATAAATTCTTTATATTTACCTAAGGATTCTTTCATATTTACTTTTATAAATTCTTTATATTTACCTAAGGATTCTTTTATATTTACCTAAGGATTATATATCATGGAGACTGCCTCTTTATTATGAATCTCACAAGAGTCCCATATGCTTCCAGATCCTGGATATCTGAATTGCTGGCAAGGCCTGGGAAATTTTCTTCAGTAATTCCCTCATATAAATTATCCAACCCTTGGGAATTTTATTCTTTTCCTTCAGGGATGCCTATGATTCTTATGTTTGGCCTCTTTACATAGTCCCGCATTTCTTTTAGGCTTTGTTTGTTCTTCTTGTTTCTTTATTCTTTCTCTTCAACTGACTTACTCAGCCCAAAGGTATTATCTTCAAGTGTTCAATACTTTCTTTTGTGTGATCAAGTCTGTTCTTAAAGCTTTCCACTGTTCTTTGTAATAACTTGAGTAAAATTTTCATTTCTAGAAGTCCTATTGATTTTTCTTTAATACTTTGGCTGCTTTAGTCATTTCTTGCATTGTCTTTATGGTTTCTTTGTTTTGGATTTCCATCTTCTCTTTTATTTCCATGAGTTATCTACAACCTATTTTCACAATTTTTTATTTGTCATTCTGATCTTTTTATTTTCTTTAGTCGGTGACCTTTCACTTTGATTTTTCATATTTCCTGAGTTTTCCCATTGGTTCCTTCTCATCTGGCTTCTCTACCAAGAGCCAAGTATGTTGGTGCTCACTTATGTGCTTGTCTCTGAGACCTCAGAGGTCGTCCTTGACTGTTTCAGGGAGAAGAGTAGTGGTCCTGAGTTGTGTATGGGTTGCACTAGCAGGTTTAATGAACCTCTTGGTTTACATCTGACCTGCTGTCTTCATCTTTCCTGACAGAGTGTAGTGAGTTAGGTCT
Source organism: Otolemur garnettii (assembly GCF_000181295.1). Lineage (NCBI taxonomy): Eukaryota > Metazoa > Chordata > Mammalia > Primates > Galagidae > Otolemur > Otolemur garnettii. The sequence goes on from NW_003852626.1 coordinate 348,590, forward strand.
TCCACCCTTTTCTCAATGGGGGCAAGTGGTATATGTAAGTATGAATTATCCACACTCTGTTTGTTTGAGTTGGAAAATGCTTTGAAGGGCTATGTTACTGTACTCCCAGTTATTGGTTGAAGACTGTAAGAGTGAGCCAGCTGCTGAGATGTTATTTTGGAGAATTAGAGTCTATCAAGCTTTAGGAGGTACTCTGTGGCTCTGAGGGGGTTTCTTGATCTCCACCACCATCAAAATGGGAGCTAGGGCAAGGCAGTTTGTGGTTAGCTTTCCTGAGCCCTCCTGTCAGTAGGTGACACCTGCAAGAATGAACAATCTGAAGTACAATTTCTGGGTCCTCAACTGACTCCTGTCCCTCAAGAGAAGGATTTGAATGCCCCAGGTGGTGGGTGGGGCCCTGGAGCTTCCAGATATAATTATATTATAAATTTATTATAATATAATATATTCTATAGGCAGATGGGTAAGGGAGAGCAGCTGAGAAGGCTGGGTTGGGTGAGCTTAACCTCATGACCCACAGAAGCTGACCAGTTAGCAGTTGTATTGGGGGTCAAAGGTCTGCTCTCAGTTTCTGGATCCCTGCTAGTGAGAGTCTGAGGTGGCCCTCAGGATCTAGATCCCTGCTAGTGGCCCTCAGGATCTAGATCCCTGCTAGTGAGAGTCTGAGGTGGCCCTACCTGACCTGAAAGTATGTTCATGGAGGCTGGTCCCTTAGAGTCTTACAAACTGGTAGCCTTCAGTGAGCCTTGATCTCCCTACCCTCAGCTCCACAGTCTTCCTAGGGTGTGTTCTGTCAGGTTGGACCCCAGGCCATCCAAGATCCCCTGTTATTGTCCTGAGCTCAGAGTGGAGCCCTCCTTTGAGAGAAAGAGTTCCCTGGGCTCCTTCACTTCCCTAGTCTAAGTAGACAAATTCCAGACCATACTAGGGAGATGTGTACCCATCTTGAATTGTTCACAGGGTGCTGGAGCAGTTTCAATATCCCACTGTTTTAGGGTGTGGCACCCTCTAATGGAGCTTTGGAGCATTCAGCACCAGGTATAGTCAGAAGGCGGGAAACTCACAGTCTGAGCACATCTTGGTCTGCTGCAGGACCCCAAGGGGAAAGGTCTGAGTCCCACACTCTGTAGATACTTTGGAGTTATGGCTCAATTGTCTTTCTTGACAGCCACAGGTGGGGGAGAGGAGTGAAGGGAAATAGTCGGTATGGAAGAGTGTTGGCAGTCTGATCAGACAGGCATCATCCCTGAATGTCCAGACTCTAGAGTTATAGAAATCACCCAGAACCTGCTAGACCCCTGTGGATTCCACAATCAGGGTCAGTGTTGGGAAATATCTGTGTGGAAATAATCAGGGTGAAATTTGAGGAGTTGAAGCCCCTGGGGAGGACAAAGCCACACAATGAGTGGAAAAGCAATATGTCACCTACCTTCCTGGCTTGAGTCTGTGAGGGCCCGAGGTACCCCAGGGAGCTTGGAATTGTGCCTTGTCCACAAGCAGTTCTCAGCTCCCTGGTAGCAGCGGCCGCTGGGCTTGTGTAGGGAGAAAGTGTCTCTAGCAGCTTGAGAGCCCTCCTGCTATCATAGATGCCAGGGAGAGAGAAGGAAAGTGCTCTACCTGCCCTTCTCACTGGGCTACAAGTCTCTCCAGGGTTGTCGTCTTTTGATAATTTGTACCTTCTTGTTCTGCTCTGCAACTTCTTCCCATCAAAACTCTTATAGGTTCTAGTAGTTTTCCCTTGAGATTGCTCTTATTTTATGATTGTTTGTTAGTTTTTTTTTTTTTCATCTAAAATTTTCCTTCTCTCTGAGATGGTGTGGTAGTTGATGCCTCTGGTCAGCCATTTTGGCTTATTGCCTAAATAATGTTGTTCTAAAGTCAAATACTTTTCTTGATCAAAATCAGTGAATGTGCTTAAGGAATCATTTATTTTAATTTTTATTGCTCTACATAATACATTGTTCCTTTTGATATCAACACTGATTTGTTATCATTCATTTATAGAAGAGTACACAACTAAGAAAAGCTTGAGTTTATTTTTCTTTTAAAATCAAAGCAATATTGGCATTTTGGTGTTCAAAACCTTTAAATATTTTTTGTTGAAATATAATAAACATACAATAAGGTACACAGGTCTCAAAAGCATGACTTGATGAATTTTTAGAAATTGAACATACTCATGTGATCAGCAAGCACTCAAATCAATAATCAGAAAATGACATTTCAGATGCTCCTTCATGCCCCCTTCCTAGTCACTACGATTACCTCTAAATCTCCAGGCAATCACTATCCTCAACTATATTCACATAAGCAAATTTGGCCCATTTTTGTACTTTATATCAGTGGGATCATAAAGCATGGACTCTCAGTTCTAGCTTCTTTTATTAAATATTTATATTCATGAGTTCCATCCATTTTGTTACATCAGGTTGTAACTTACTCATTCTCATTTCTGTATGCTATTCCTTTGTGTGACTATTCCACAGTTTATATGTTTAGTCTACTGTTGGCCATTTGGATACAGTTATGAACATTCTAATACCTAAAATACAAAAGAAATATCAAATTGTCCATTATCAGACAGCAGTATTATGTTGTGCTTATAAATTTGGCTCAGGAGTCAGAATGCTTGAGGTCAAAATCTGTTCTACTTGCATAAGACCTACAGAAGAAAATTTGCAGAATTTCTTGGTAGACTCTAAAGAAGACTAAAGTACATGGAAAGGTATACTGTTCTTCATGGATTGGAAGCTTCAATGATATAAAGGCATAAATTCCATAATGTTTTACTTATAGATTAAAGGCAAACTGTTTCCTAAAACATCTGCTCTACCCCGACTAGTTGTGTAATCTTGGATAGATTACTTAACTTACCTCAGTTTCCTCATGGGTCAGATACAGATTGCAATAGTCACAGTAATACTAATAGTAACAGCAGAAACAATAGTAGTAGTAGCAGTAACAATAGTAATGAAATGGTCTCTTCCTTACAAGGTTGCTATGAGGATTGACTGGGATAAAACTTGCAAAACAGAGCAGTGCCTGACACGGTAACATAGTAACACTCCAGTATAGCTATTATTATTGCAGTCAAGATTAATAAGCACTAGTCTTTACTACTCCCAGGCTATATAGACTGTTTATGTCTATAAACATGGGCATGGCTTTTCATCTCTCTGAGCCTCAGATTCTTTATTTATAAATGAACGATAAGCAAGTGTCTACTTATTGTTGGGAGGATTAAAATAGATAAGATACACACAACTTGCAAGGCAGGTACATAGATGGTGCTTGGGAGGTGTTAACCATCATTATTGCTGTTGTTATTATAAATTGAGGCTGAAGATAGGAAAGATTGCTTCAGATTAGAAGGAAGATCTAGGAAGCCTTCTTAAATTAATGGAAAATGGCTTTTGAAGATGGGTAGGAATAAAATATTACTGACTACAGGAAAGTGGTGGGAAGCTGGCCTTCAATACAGAGGAACACATTTTTGTATTATCCTGGAAAAAGGCACAGAAAGAGATGCATCAGGCTTTTTACACTGCTTACTTCAAAAATGGGAGATTATTAGTATTTTCTTTATGTATCTTTGGATGGTTTCACTTATCTTGATTAGCTTATATAATATTTGTAAAAAATATTTATATTTAAAATTTATATTTAAATTAAAAAGTTTATATTTAATTTAAAATGTGTATTAAAAATTACTTTTAAAAACCTCATAAGACATGAACAATACATAGAGGAAAATACATAGAGGTAAGAAAAAGGGGGACAAGAAGCAGCCTTGGCTAGAGAAGATAAGGTCATAAGGTCGAATAGGTCTGTCCTATGCAAAATAACAATTGAAATTTGAATTGTTATGTCTAAATTGCTGGGATCTGTGAAAGTTTCCAAATAGGAAAATGGCCTAATAGAATGTAACCTTCTTTTCTTGGGAATAAAGACATTGCCATTTGGGGAATTTTTGGTTGAATAGCACCCCAGGTGATTTCTGGAGATTTTTTAGGTTTCCCTTGGCTTTGCCTTTGGCTTTTAAATGAGTTATTTGCATGGCTGTCATGTCCATGAGACTGAAAGCTTGTCAAGGGCAGGGATTATGTCATCTTCATGCCTAAAGCCTCTCTAGTTTCCCATCTCTACCCCAGGGCCTAACTCCAAGGGGGCTGTCAATGGATGTTTGATGCATGCAAAGAGAACTGCCTTATGCTATGACAGTTTCTTTGGTGCCTCTGACATAGGAAACTTCCCTTCCCTAGGCCATAAATTTAGGAAAATAGCAGTATCTTTATAGTTATGAATTACTTCCTAACTAGTAAAACTGCAGGAAAGCCCACAAAATTGCCTATAAAGCAGAAGCCTCATCAACTGCAGTTATAATAAAGAGTAATAACTCAGCATACCACAACCCACACTCACACACAGAGAGGCAGTCCTGGAGCTGGGACCCACAAGGGTGATCAAAGTTTATCTTAGAGTATTCTTTTGCCTTACTGTAGCTTGAACCCACTTCATGTGAACCTAGGTTTGTTTTATACTCAAACATCAGGGTACAGAAGGCAGAAGATACAAGCCCTAAACTTCAAGTCTATCTGTTTCAGAACATCATGCCAGTCAGCTTAAGAAGATATTTCTCTTGCATTCTGATTGTCAAAGTAGGAATCTGATTTATTGTTGACTATACTCCCTTTGGAATCTGTCCTTTTTCTGATCACCATGTTGATAGTTGCACTGAGTCACTGCCTTGGAACCAGATCCCTCCAAATACTCTCTGGAATGAATAAAACATTGGTGGTCCTTAAGTCATAGAATTTTGGCTCCAATGTGCAAGTTGTGATATTTCATAAATTATAGGGTCAAATCCATTTATCTGTCGATGTTTAATGATTTAGAAGGCATTTACATTACTAAGAATTAAAAAAAAAAACCCTCGAATTGATGACATAGTCCAGTGGAAAAAATTATTGTTCAAAATAATGGACTCCCATATTTCTGCAGACTAAGGATTTAAAGACAGACCTTCTATTTGTTATTAATAATATATTGGTAGTTATTGTTTTTCAGAAACTGTAGAAGCACTACACCATGAGATTTGTTCTTTGAAAAGTTAGCAAGAATCAGAAGGCTGCAGTGACAACATGATGGTCACTTCCTCCTATGTGTCAGCATACTCCTCTGGCAAGGGATCCAGATCTTGGCTAGGAACAGACTGGAGATCAGGGTTTAAGCACTATGTAATCATATTAACATATACAGAATGAGAATGTGACATCTATTTCTGATAAAACCTCTCAGCAAACTAGGAAAAGAGAGGAATTCCTCAACATGATAAAGAACATTTACAAAAAGCTGACTGACAGCTAACATCATACTTAATTGTGAGAAAGTCAAAGCTTTCCCACTATGATCAGGACTGAGGCAAAAATGGCTCTCATCACTCCTTTTCAAAACTGTACTAGAAGTCCTTGCTAATGCCATAGAACAAGAAAAAGAAATGAAAGTTAGGGTGGTTGGAAAGAAAAATAAACCTGTCTTTTTTCACAGATGACATGATCATCTATGTAGAAATTCTGAAAGAATGGATATTCCCTTTTATATTTTCAGCTGTAAAAATGAAATACTTATGTATAAATCTAACAAAGTATGTACAAGATCCATATGATTAAAACTACTAAATTTGATGAAATAAATCAAAGGACTAGATGAATGGAGATATGCTTCATGTTAAGAAAAAGAAATCTTAATATTATCTAGATATTAATTCTTCTCAACCTTATAGATTCAACACACTTTCAATCAAAATCCCAGAAATTTACCTTGTGGATATTAACATATTACCTCTAAAGTTTATATGGAGAGGAAAAATATCCCAGAATAACCAACTTAATATTGAAGGAGAACAAAGTGGGAAGACTGACACTGCCCAATTTCAAGACTTATCATAAAGCTATAGAAATCAAGATAGCTTAGTACTGGTCAAGGAATGGGCAAATAGATGATTGGAACAAAATGAGTGGAGAGCCCAGAAATGAACCCATATAAATATATTTACTGATCTTTAACAAAAAAGTACAGGAAATATAATGGAGAAAAGCAAATCTTTTCAACAAATGCTGTTGGAACAACTAGACATTCACAGACATTCACATGCAATACAATTAATCCAGGCACAGATCTTACAACCCTCACAAAAATAACTAAAAATGTATTACAGATCCAAATGTAAAATCTAAAAGTATAAAACTCCAAAGAAGTTATATTCAATAACACAAAATGGAGATGATAACAACACAAAATGCTGACAAGGATGCGGAGCAATAGTAACTGCCATTTATTGCTAAAAGTTAGAAGCAACCAAGATGTTCTTTAGTCAGTGAATCGATAAACTGGTATATTCAGACAATGGAATGTTGTTCAGACCTAAAAAGGAGCGATCTACAATAAAGGCATGAAAATACATGGAAGAACATAAATGAATATTACTAAGTGAAAGAACCCAATCTGAAAAGAATACAAACTGTATGATTCTAGGTATATGACATTCTCAACAAGATAAAAATGTGTACTTGTTAAGA
>NW_003852626.1:355187-355705 GCF_000181295.1 Otolemur garnettii
TATTTTAATGGTGCATGCACGTCATTTACATTTGTCAGAACCTTCACAACGTACAGCACCAAGAGTGAACACTAATGTAAAACTATGGACTTAGGATGATAAAGATGTTTCAGTGTAGGTTCATCAACTGTAATAAATGTATCACTGTTGTGCAGGATGTCAATAGTGGGGGAGATTGTGAGTGTGTGAGGGCAAGGGATATATGAGAATTTTATACTTTTCATTATTTTTCTGTGAACCTAAAACTGCTCTAAAAGGTAAAGTCTACTTTCAAAAAGATCATAATGAAACAATAAATAAGAGAGCAAGTAAGGGAATTTTTAAAAATTTCCTATGACCACATGGTATTGTTGAGAAGTCTGCTTCCTAGTAAAGAGAATATAACAGACTTAATTGGGGCAGTCCCTGTGGCTCAAAGGAGTAGGGTGCCAGCCCCATATGCCGGAGGTGGTGGGTTCAAACCCAGCCCTGGCCAAAAACTGCAAAAAAACCCCCCAAAAAACAGACTTAATTGGAAA
>NW_003852626.1:355763-371524 GCF_000181295.1 Otolemur garnettii
CCCCCCAAAAAACAGACTTAATTGGAAAGCACTAAGCCTGCTAGTTCTTGCTCTGGGAAGACAGGCCTGTATATTCCTAAAGGTTGTGTGAAAAAATGTATAAAAATATATTTGAATTTTTCTGGAGAGACTCTTCCTATCTTTCATGGAAATCCCAAAAGATTTAGATCCACATTGGACTCATGGTATTGGAAATAGATCTGTGGATAAAGGAGGTGACCAGCTTTGGAACTATGGATAATCTGTTTAAAAGTAATGATTACAAAATGTTCCAACCTGCTTGGGTTAGTATTGATCATAAAAGTAGAAGCACATCATTCCTGTATTTGTGACTGGATCAGCATACCATGTCATAGGGTCTACTTGAGGTTGATTTTCTGAGATATGTGGCTCTTACTAAGTCTTTGATGATACTACTTTGAGAAGCCCAAATTAAATTTTATTTTTGAACTCTCCTCATTGAATTGTAAGCTTATTAAAGATAACCAATACTTAATTATATTATAATATCTTTCTGTTAGACAAGAAAGACAGAAGCATGTGAGAATAAACACTGTTACATGGTGTTAGAGGACAAAAGGATCTGAAATTCCGTCTTTCTCAGTGTACATCCGGGGTATTGATTGTGAGAGAAGAAGAAGGGCTTGCTCAGGCTTGCTCACTCCTTTCAGAGTGGTGACAGGTCCAGATTTTTGATTTGTTATATCCAAATGCTTACTGGACATCTCTACTTTTTACCTCTCATAGACAGCTCAACCACAGCATACTTAAAACCAAGCTCATTATTTCCCCTCTACTCCTCTCAAAACACCCTCTATTACCTCCTATCTCTATTTTATTTTGTCCCTACAACCCCTCAAACTACTACCCTGTTTCTTGGCTCCACTTCTGTTCTATCTATCCATTGTTGTATAACAGATCCTAAAAATAGTGGCTTAACACAAAAATATTAATTTTACTCATGACTTTGCAATGTGAATATGGCTTGCCTAGAAAGCCCATCTCTGCTCTACTCAGTCTTGGTTGTTTCAAAGGCTAGAGAGTGGACTCATCTGAAGGCTCACTTACTCACAGGTCTGTTAGCTGGTGCAGTCTGTCAGCTAACAGAATAAACAGTCAGCACTATAGTTATAAAGCATGCAAATAGCTTTTCCATGTGATCACTTGTCTTCCTCACCTCATGGTAGTTGGGTCTCACAGGAAAGCATCACAAGGGGTGGAGCAGGTAAGTGGAAGTCGTATTGCCTTTCAGTGACCTAGCCTCACAGTCATAATTCTGCTACACTGTTGAAGCAACAACAAAAGCCTACGTATACGTAGATTCAAAGGGAGGGGAAAACACTCCACCTTTTGATAGAAGAATAATAATCTTTAAGATCATATATTACAGACCAGAATTATTGCTGAGCCATCTTAAGATTATTAACCATTACACTGAACACTGGAGGCTACTTCCTGTTGTAGGATTTGAAGGCCAATTTTCTACTTTTCCAGAACTTTAAAAAAAGTGTATGGTGTTAATATTAAATAATGACAGTGCTTAACTGATTTTTTTTCATTTTCCTTCGTAAGATCTAACAATATGTACATTAAAATGTTAAGAAGAGGGACCTTGACTACTGTTTATGTATAAACAGAATTGTATTCCCCAAGGACCCACACCCAAATCTACTGTCAATGCCCATGGGTTTTTCTTTGTTATGGCATGTGCTATCGACTCAAGGGTAATGTGCAAACGTGTGTTCACAAACATTCTGAATGAGATTATAACCTCCCACTTTAAAAGGGACCCTCTTCATTTGGAGAATTTATACATGGACACACACATACATGCACCAACCATTCACATTCACATATTCAGATTGGTTTGTTACAAAACATGCTACTTCAATAGATCCTACAAAATATGTGTTATTCTTAAATGGAGCATTAACTGATTACAACATGAAAATGAAAACAGAAACTTTGTAATTAAAACAATGAATTAAAGAGTGTTATGGCTAAGAAGTTGTTAGCAAAGTGTTAATACCAAAAAGCTAATGGAATCTCAGGTTATGTATAGTAGAATTTCAGAAAAAGAGTGGTGCTAAGTTGGCTCTTCTCCATATAGTTGTGGCAATTCGTGGAATCAGAACTAATAGACACATAACCAATATAAAGGGATGCCCTCTGGTATGCATCTGCTCACTGTCAACTCTTCCTGGAATATTGTATAGCCATGGGCCCAGGTTATCAGAGGAATAAGGAGAAACATGATCATTCTCAGAGGAAAGTTCCCAGGATGGGGGGAATCTCAGGATCATGTTACAGGAGGAACAGTTGAAGGACCTAGGGATTATGTGGTAAACTGTGATAAATTTGTGTTCCCAACTCTTTATTCCCCTGCAGTATTGTAATACATCACATCCTTGCCATAACCTTGTGATGGTCAGAGTGTACTTTCCTGCCCCTTGACTTTTGTCTTGCCTGATATGATACTAGTACATGTGATGTATATGGGGCATGAAATATGCTTGTGAAATTGAGTTACTCTCATGTACTTTTGCATTTCACCAAGAGAATATGCTCAGTTAGCCACTGGACTGGCACAAAGAGAACGAAAGACCTATAGAACAGACCTGGATCCAAAGCACAACTTAGAGCCAAGTCCAGGTGAACCCAGCTGGGATTAGCTGATACCCAGCTGATTGTCTTGTGTGAATACAAATGAAATGTCTATTATTGTGTTCTTCTGGGTTTGAAGAGTGGAGTTTGTCATGCAACATTATTATGGTAATAGCTGACTATTATAATACAAATGGTGATCACTTAGATGTTATATTGAACTAGTATCAGAGTATAATAAACTACCAGATGGAGTGGAATTGGAAGAAAGTTTGACAGTACGTTTATTTAAGGTCTTTTATAGGCTTGATAGTTTCCAATTTGATTAAAGGATACAAAAAGTATTTTAAGTGAGAAAATGCCTTTTTACTCATCAGTTTTCATAATTATAGTTCAATCAGAAAAATACTCCATTGAAATCAATGACTTAAAGTAGATATCAATCTCAGTCCAGTTACTTAAAATATTTCATATGTGGGCGGTGCCTGTGGCTCAAAAGGGTAGGGCGCCAGTCCCATATGCTGGAGGTGGCGGGTTCAAACCCAGCCCCAGCCAACAACCGCAAAAAAAAAAAAAAAAAAAAAAAAAAAAAAAAATATATATATATATATATATATATATATATTTCATATGTTTTTACAGGTTTGAAAATAAATATGTGATGCTGTTGGTCTAGATCAGTGGTTCTCAACCTTCCTAATGTTGCAATGTATTTTCATTGTTAAAAAGGGGTCTCGACCCACAGGTTGAGAAATGCTGGTCTAGATCAACTCCATTACCTTCAAAAGTTTAGTGAATTCTCCCAAGGGCACTAGCTCAGTGGAGCTGTGATCCAGTTCAGGTCAACAGACCTTCAGATAGACCTAGCAAAGTTATGTGCTCAGATGTCCAGATCTCTTATGGCTAGTTTTCCAAATTGAAGCTATCCGTAAGCCATGTTTTCCTCAGCCTTAATATACGGCAGGGAAATATTCTTCCTTTCACAGATTATATTCGACTCAAGTAAATTTCCCACCCTACAAAGTTTCAGTGGGTGAATGGTGGGTGATAGTCATTTTGATCTCTATTTCTCACAAAGACTTCTGGTTTCATAATGTCAGTGTATTGGTAGTGCTGCCGGAAATTAAAAAAAAAGGGAAAAGAAAAACTCCAGGGATCACTGGAATCTAGGTTGCTTCTATATCTAAAGCATTTCTCCAAAACTTTCTGAAGGTGGAGAAAAGCAACAACTGGTAGGAAAGGCAACTTTGTAATCTACTACACCACTACCTGACTTACATTGTTTTTGAGAGATATTAAAATCTCTATTAATAGAATTCTTTATAGCATTGATTTCTCTGCCTTTCTTACTCCCAACCTCCTAATACAGATCTCACCAAAACCATACAAATAAAAAACCAAAACAAGGGCACACACCCTCCTGCCTTAAACCTTTGTGCTGGTCGTGGAGCTGTTCAGACACTGTTTGGTTGATCCCTGCAAATAAATATACAACACACCAGGGTTGACTTAAGTAAGGACATAATATTTCTCAAAATGCAGGCCTCACTTCACCACTTGATTTCTGATAGGACAAGTGATTCTAAAAGACTTCCACAGTTCCAGTGGAGAAAGCAATGAAATTATTTATGTATGCCCCCTGGATTGGAAATGCAAGATTAATTATGACTATAACAGAAATTTCTTAATATTCCTAATATTGTAGCCTTAAAGGTTGCACATCTACTGTAAGGACTAAGTTGATAAGGTTGTCTTACCCACTATTCAGTTGTACGATAGCTCTTCACTTTTATACTTTTATGTTATTTGTATGTTATTATTTATTGGTGTCATACAGTATTTTTTGTGGTTTGTATTGTTTAAAATACTTGATTCTATCCTCAATTGAAAAAAAAATAGATCAATGACTCAAAATGGTCCAATGAGTGATAAAAGAACTTATGAAAATGATGATATGAACATTGTAACTCAGCATAATGTGGTACATTTATGTAGTGAGCAGGACTCAAGTGCAATATAGACCATATCTCTATATGGTCAAGGACAATGTATGATTGTGATGACAGGCAGAAAGGAAGACAGGAAAGAAGGAAGGAAGACAGGGAGGAAGGGAGAGAAGGAGAAAAAGAGGGAAGGAGGTAGAAAGAGAAAAAGAGAGAAAGAAAAGTATGATTAGGAAACATGCTGATGACTCAGTTAAAAAAAAAACTTTACTAAATGATCACATAAAGGCACCAGAGCTTTCATGTCCTTTTAAACAAAGCACATAACATAACATATTTCCAATACAAGTGTATAATAATGCTTTCTGGTAATAAATTTATGAGGTTTTTTTTGTTTGTATGTTTGTTTGTTTGTTTTACTGAAAGCAAAGAACAGATCCAAACTGCAAAAGCATTGTTCATGGATTTATTCCTTACGGAAATATCAACAAGTGACAGACTTTATTAGGGGTCACCCATATCTGTGTTCCCCTCCATTTTCAGAAAAAAAATGCTAATGTTTTAGTGGAGTGAAGGGACACTCAGAACAATACACAATTGCTCAGCTTCTTTGCAGCTGTGTGCAGTAATGTGATTGAATTCTAGCCAATGGACCGTAAAGACAAGTGAGGCATGTGACTTTTGGAGTAGGTCCTTAAAGAAAAGACACATATGCCTTCTTCCCTCCTTCCTCCATCTGCTGCCTGTGATGTGATTGTGATGGTGAGCTATCTTGGACCACACATGTGAGTGCAACTCTAGAGAGAAGGCAGGGCAATATACTACCATTTCCCCGAAAATAAGACCTACCCCCAAAATAAGCCCTAGCAGGATTTCTATGTATTTGTTAAATATAAGCCCTACCCAATAATAAGACCTAGTGATGGCCATGGCTATGCAGCATATCTGCATAGCCATGTCATGCATTTTGGTGCGGAGTGGTATGGAAAACTGGAATACCTTTTATCTACCACAGCTCTTTTCTCAGAGCCAATCACACTTGTGTGGGTACACGTGTGCTAACCACAGTCGAAGGCATCCTGTTGCATTCATGCATACAGCTAGGGGAAAGGAGTTCACGCATCACTAGCACCAGCCCCACCAACAAGGTTGGCTCCCCCTGTCAGGTTCCAGAAGATGACTTAACTGTATTTGAATAAATGTAGATTGTTGTATTGTATTATACTTACTAAAAATAAGACATCCCCTGAAAATAAGCCCTAGTATGTCTTCTTGAGAAAAAATAAATATAAGACAGTGTTTTATTTTCGGGGAAACATGGTAGTAGGAACCTAGATTTTTGGATGAGTTCCTGCAGCAGAGCCTCCATGTCATTCCTGAACCTTCTCTCTCCAGACTGTCACAAGAGACATAAATAAACTTCTAGTCTGATTCTGTCTGCGCTAACTTGGGTCTCTGTTTCATACAGCTAAGCACATACTTACAGTGAATATACAGCTCTTAAGCCATTTGATTGCCAAGAAATTTGTGATAGGAGCTGAAAATTTGATGTCAAATTTTCTGCTCAGAGACGAAGAAGAATAAGGTGTTAAATGAAACTGTTGGATGGTACACAACATCAATGATAACAAAAGGAAGAGAAATTACTATTGTGTGTATGAAAGCAGATATTTCACAAAACAAAACCACTGATATATAGAGTATAAATTGGTTCATGGCATATGTGAGGATACATATAATTGTTGCATTCAATTACTTTGATTATTGTTATGTTATCACTGGCAACCCAGAATACAGAAAGAGGGGGCTTTTAATTCATTTATTTAATAACTACTTTGTGAGTTTTGATTTAAACTGAGGAAAGCAGTGAATCTGGAATGGTACTGATAGAGAATCATGGAAGAATGTTGACCAACAAAAATTTAGAGGCTGGGCCTGAACACCCAAACATACACAGATTTGTTCATAGAAAACAACTGGTGGTCAAAAACTTGTCTCCTGATCTTTTTTTCAGCTTCAAAAAGGAATGGTGACAACCATGAATGTCATCAAAATATATCCTCTGATTGCATTTCTTTTCAGGCTGCTGTAAAAAGAATCAAGCAGTGAATCTAAGACTGTGATTTTTACAGTGAAGTATGCTGGCTGTCAAAGGGCACAATGCTACATATGATTTTGAAATAAAGAATAAGATTTCCTCAAGGCACTGAAACAATGCCAATAAAAACCATTCTGACTTGGAGAGACTTGCTCAAGTGTGACATTTTAGTACTCCGTTCTTTATCTAGAAGTCTGAATCGACCTCCTCAGGGTTAAGTTGCCACAATGTTTTTGTTGTTTTTTAACACGAAAGATAAGATATAGGGATTTCTTGACAACAAACTGGGTCAAGTGCCTTGATCTTCAGGAGTTGGATTCTTCCCCCACCACTTTCTATTTATCTTCACTTGTGGAAGAATACAACTGATGGCATTATTGTATATGGTGAGATGATATATGGCTTAGTCAGTTCCAGCTGCTGCAACAAATTTCCATAGACTGGGTGGTTTAAATAACAGCCAGCCATTTCTCATAGTTCTGGAGGCTAGCAGTCCAAGATCAGTGTGCCATCATCATCAGCTTCTGGATTGCAGACTACCATCTTGTTGCTGTGCTCTCTCACATGGTGGAAAAAAGTTGAGCTAGCTCTCTGCAGTCTCTTTTATAAGGGAATTAATCCCATTAATGAAGTAATGATATAATTACCTAATGTTCTAATCCCTTCCCATGATCTAATTACCCCCCCAAAGCCCCACCTACTAACATAATCATATTAAAGGGTAGGATTTTTTTTTTTTTTTTGCTGCTTTTGGCCCGGCTGTGTTTGAACCCACCACCTCTGGCATATGGGACCGGTACCCTACCCTTTTGAGCCACAGGCACTGCCTAAAGGGCAGGATTTTAATCTATGCATTTTGGGGAAACAAAAGCATTTTTAGTCCACTGCAATACACAAAATAATGATATTCTGCATGTTTTATGTCCCTAGGATCCATTTATTTGCTATCACCCTTCTTCACTCCAACTAGACTTTGGCCTCCACAGTCTCAGGTAAAGAGATGTTATAGCTGAATTAGCAAAACAAAACGAGTTAATTCTAACTAATACATCTGTTCCATACAGAAGACAGAATGAGATTATCAGTCAGGATCTTGGTAAGAAACAGATAAGTTAACTGGTCAAATTTAATGAATACACTCCTCACACATATGTGGGTATAATTAAGAGTAATGAATAGGGATGGCAAGGAACCCAGGATTTGGTGACAGCAGGGAGCCATTACTATTCCTAGGCTTGAAAGCATAAGGAAAAGGGACAGTTACAGAAATCCAGAGAATTGCAGCTGTAGTTCTAAGAGAAGGCTTCCTCATCAGAGCTGTGGTCTTTGGTAAAGGAAAGGAGCCACTGTCAACTTGTGGCCTGACAAAGAGTCAGCCAAAGGAATAAATATTGTGATTTCCCTGACCTTCTAGCATCCTCCTGCTGATGCCTCTCATTGGCCAAACCTAACCAGAATCCAGAGGACAAAGATGCTTGCTAATGAAGTCTATGCAGGTCATAATGGAATGGAAGTCTATACAGGGCAGAATGGAAAAGGGTAGAGAGAAACTTTGGAGTAATAAACGCAGAATATCCATCATGGGGAGAGGGAAGGGCAATAGAGACTCAGATAACTACCTGTACCTTTTAAAAGGACTTTTGTGGAATTCTAACCTGGTAATTCCACCTACATCTCAATTGTTAGCACTGAGCTAGCTATGCAACCAGTTTTATCTATAGGCAAGATTGGAAAATTTCTTTTTTTTTGTTTCTTTTCAGCTGAGCCCATTTGCCACCAAATAAAATTAAGATTCTATTACAAAGGAAGAAAACAATGGATAATGAGTAGGCAATGGGCAGTCTTTGCCACATCCTTTTTGAGCTGCTGCTGCAATTGGTTGCTAATATTTTACTAAGGATTTTAGATCTATTTTTAGAGATGAGATTGGCTATAGTTTTTTCTTTGGTGCTAAACATATGTTTTGTGGATATTAAAGTCATGTAGACTTGTAGAACATGGAAGTAAACTGTCTGTCTTCTTAAGTAGTCTGAAACATTTCCATCATGTGGAAACTTTCGTGATTTTCAAAATTATTAGAATAAGTCGGCACAATCTCTTGTAATTTATAAAATCCCCTCTATAACTGTATGTAGTTATATCTGCTTTCTCATTCCCATTTGGTTTAGAAGTGCCTGCTTCTTTCCTTGACACAGTTGCCAAAGGTTTAAAAAAACCCATGGGTTTAAGTTTTGTTGAACAAGTAATAATTTTTAAATTTTATTAATGTGTGCTTTGTCCTTATTAATTACTTTTTATCACTTTCTGTGAGATTATTTTGCTGTGCTTCTACCACATTGTGGAAAGACTTAATCTATTTATTTTGATTAGCTCATATTTTCTAATGAAAAATATAAGACTATACATTTTTCCCTATAACTTCTTCATTGGATGCATTTCACAGGTTTTCTTATATAGTGTTCCCATTATTGCTTTTTTCTGAACATTTCATAAAATTTACTCATCACTTTTATCTTAACCAAACAACTTAGAAAAGCCTTAAAATATTTCTGTACAATTTTTGTAGTCAGTTTCTAAACATATTGAATTAGGTTGAAGAACATGACTTATGCAATCTCTACTTTGGAGAACTTGTTGAGATTTTCCTGGTGGCTTAATGGATGGTTCATTTTATTTTGGTTTACTCCATCTGTTGATTTCTAACACGGCTGAGTAGTTGTTTCTCACACTGATTGTAGACTATAAATTTTCAAGTTATCTTTCTATTTATAATATTTTTTGTATTACCTGTTTCAAAGCTATGTTGTTAAATGTATTGAAATTCATCTTGTGTCATTATTCAGTATTGTTCCTTTTATCAATGCAAAATATCCATTTTGTCATGTACAATGTTTTTCATCTTAAATTCTGTTTTGTCTGATATGAATAATGCCACATGTGCTTTCTTTTTGTGAACATATGCATGGAATATATTTTACATCCTTTCATTTTATGCCCTTGTATGTCATTTTGTTTTAGGTATAGCTTTTGGAAATTTATGTATTTGAATCTTTTACATAAAATCTAGGCATCTCTATTTTTAACAAAGAGATTTATTCACAATTCACAGTTACTGTGTGATCCATGTTATCTTACTTTTTTTTCTATTTATGCAAGTATTTGTTGGTGGTGGTTCTCTTTTTTTCCCCATTCTTTCATGGCTCTGTCATATTTCCTTACAATATTTTTTCATCCTGTACTGTTTTGGCATTATACATCTCTACTTCTATTTTTGCTAGTACTAATGCTTAAACTCTTTCCACATATTTAATCTTATATTGAACATTTAACAAATACTTAATGAAGAGTTAATTCTTCTTTGACTCTTCTTTTAAAATTAAAGTGGATGAAACACTTTCCAAACTCATTTTATGAGGCCAGTATTACCCTGATACTAAAGCTAGACAAGGATATTGTAAGAAAAGAAAATGGCAGCCAATATCCCTGATGAACATAGATACAAAAATCCTCAACAAAATGCTAGCAAACTAAATTAATCAGCACATTTAAAGAATAAAACAAGGTAAGTAAGTGGAATTTACTCTGGGATGCAAAGATGGTTTAACACGCACAAATAAATAAATATGATATATCAAATTAACAGAATAAAAGATAAAAATCATGTGACCATCTCAATAGGTAGAGAAAAAGCATAAAATTCACTATCCTTTCATGACAAAAATGTCCCAGCAAATACTCTACAGAAAGTATGTGTCTCAACATGATAAAGGTCACATATGGCAAACTCACAACTAAAATTATAGTCAAATGTTAAAAGATGAAATCTTTTTTCCTAAGGTAAGGAACACAATGAGAATGTACACTCTCAGCACTTCTATTCAACAGACTATTGGAAGTACTAACTAGAACAATTAGGCAAGAAAAAAAGAAAGATCAAATTGAAAAATACTGTTTTCAAAAGACACAATATTGTATATAGAAAATCTTAAGAGTCTACAAAAAAAACTTTTAGAATTGATAAATTCACTAATGACAGAGGATAAAAAGCAATTCTATAAAACCATTTCATTTCCATATACTAATAACAACCTATCCAAAATAAAATTAAGAAAACAATCTTACTTAAAATACCAATCAAAAAGAAGAAAACATTTAAGAATAAATTTAACCAAGGAGGAGAAAGATCTCTACACTGAAAACTATAAGATAGCAATAAAAAAATTGAAGAAGACATAAATAAATAAAAAGATAAATTCTTCATGGTTTAGAAGAATTAATGTTAAAATATCCACACTACACAAATCAATCTATAGATTCAATGAAATCTCTATCAAATTCTAATGACATTTTTTCATAGAAATATAAAAACAATCCTAAAATTCATATGGGACAACAAAAGATCCCCAAATAGCCAAAGCAATTGTAAGAACCAAGCTGGAATCATTATAATTTCTGATTTCAAATTACATTACAAAGCAATAATAATCAAAATAGTATCATACTGGCTTAAAAACCGACACATAGACCAATGAAACAGATTAGATATCTCAGAAATAAACCCACATATACATAGTCAAATAATCTTTGGCAAAGGTGCCAGGAATGCACAAGGGAAAAGGATAGTCTCTTCAACAAATGGTGATGAGAAAACTGAATATCAACATGAAAAATACCAAAATTGGACCTTATCTTACACTATACACAAAAATCAGCTCAAAATGGATCAAAGACTTAAGCAGAAGATTTGAAACTATAAAATTCCTAGCAAAATAATATTGGTCTTAGCAAAGTGAGTTTAGAAATGACACTAAAAGCACAGGCAACTAAGGTTAAAATGAATAAGAGTACATTAACCTAAAAGCTTCCTGAAAATCAAAGGAGACAGTCAATAAAATGAAAAGGCCACCTATAGAATGGGAAAAAATATTTGCAAACCATATGTCTGATGGAGGGCTAGTATTCAAAGTATATTAGGAACTCATATAAATCAGTAGCAAAAATAATAATACTAACACAATTTAAAAATGGACAAAGAACTTAGACATACAAATAAGGCATGCAAATAAGACATGCAAATGTCTAACTGGTGCTCAACATCACTAATCATCAGGGGAATGCAAATTAAACCACAATGATATATCACCTCACGCTCATTACAATGGCTATTATCAAAATGTCAAAAGATGACAAGTGGTGAGGATGCGAAGAAAAGGGTACCCTTGTATGCTATTGAAGGGAGTGTAAATTAGTGCTGCTATTATGGCAAACAGTATGAAAGTTCTTCAAAAAATGAAAAGTAGAACTACTGCATGATTAATATCCAAAGGAAATGAAATCAGTATGGCAGATATTTGCATTCCTATCTCCACGGCAGCACAATTCACAATAGCCAAGATATGGAAACAACCTAAGCATACACCAATAGATGAATGGATACAGAAAATGTGAGATATATATGTCATATGTTTATATCACTATATATTCTAAAATACACATACAAGGTATGTATGAGTGCATATACCTCACACTTTCTATATGCATATTATATGTAATATATACATATATAAACACACACATATACACACAATGGAATATCATTCAGCCATAAAAGGAAGGAAATCTTGCCATTTAGGATGAATTTGGAGAACATAATATTAAGTGAATTAAGCCAGAAATAGAAAAACAAACACTCATGAAAACATCAATATATGGAAACTAAAAAAGTTGAATCTAACATAAACAGAAAACAAAATGGTGATTTTCAGGGAATGGGTTGGGAGGATGTTGCTCAAATAGCCAAAGCAATTGTAAAAACAAAGCTGGAATCATTACAATTTCATTACAAAGTGTATAAACTCTTAGTTCTAAGATAAATAAGTTCTAGAGATCTAATGCACAACACTGTGTCTATATTTAATTATGTATCATATACTTGAAATTTTCTAAGACAATAGATATTAAGTGTTATCACAAAATGTTAAAGATTTGAGATGATGGACAGTTTAATTAGCTTGATTGTGGGAATAATTCATTATGTGTACACATATCAAGACATCACATTGTATACATTTAATTCTATTGCAATAAATACGGAAATAGAATATTTTATGATGCTTTTCATTTTAATGCAAATTTTGCAAGTATACATTTTCAATAAAATTTTGCATAAGAACTCTTATGACAACAAAAATAAATAAAATCAATAATATCCAAAGTTAATACTACTAACAATAATGATGATAATAAATAACATTGATACATAGCTAGGGACTATTCCATGTGTCTTACAAATATTAACTAAGGTTTATAGCACTTCACTGAGGTAGTTTTATAATCTCCATTTTACAGATGAAAAAATCTGAGAAAAAGAGAGGTAAGTATATTACCCAAGATCATACAGTGAGCAAATAGCAGAGGCCAAGATTTGACTCAGTCTGGTTTTACACCCCAGGTTCTAAACCACCACCACTATATTGCCTCTGTGTTGTAACATAACCAGTATCTATAGCCTTTAGACCATAATAAGAACTTTAGTATGTATTCAATAATTGCTCTTTTCCCTCATTCATATTTAGATCATTTGATATTTAATTTGGGTGGTTATTCACCCTTTTTGTTTTCTTTTTTATTTTTTATCCTTTTATTAAGTCATATACACATAGATCATGAATACATTTATGCATTTGTGGGGTACAATGTGTTGTTTTTTATACAATTTGGAGTGCTTACATCAAACTAATTAATATCACTTTCATGTTATTTACTTGATTGTTGGGTTAAGACATTTATGTTCTATACTTGATAGATTTGACTTGTACCCTCACAATATGCTCCATAGGTGTGGTCCCAACATTTACCTTCCCTCTATCAAATCTCCTCCCTCCCTTTCCCTCCATTTCTCTCCTTCATCCTGGGCTATGGTTGTGATCTATCTTTCATAAGAATGAGTGAGTAAATATGAATTGGTTTCATAAAAGTATTGAGTACATTAGATTTCTTTTTCTTCCATTCTTGAGATGCTTTACTAAGAACAATATGCTGCAGCTCCATCCATGTAAACACAAAAGAGGTAAAGTCCCCATTTTTATTTAAAGCTGTATAGTATTCCACAGTGTACATATGCCACAATTTATTAATCCTTTCATGGGTCAATGGACACTTAGGCTTCATCCATGACTTGGTTATTATGAATTGAACTGCAATGAATACCTTTTTGCTTTCTCAAAATATTTTTTGTTAACTATTCTTTGAACTCAACTATAACTTTTCCAGGTCTTTTTTTGCTTATTTATCTTGCCTCTCACATTATCTATTTTTTCTTTTAGTTGTTATTAATTTTGCTGAACTACTATGTTAAGAAAAAGTGGCTATATATTGTAAACTTTTTGAGCATAAGAATGCCTGAAAATATTTTATTTTACCTGTCTGTGTGAAAGCTTGTTTGGGTAGGAACGGGATTCAAGATTCAAAATAATTTTCATTTTCACTATCTTACCATCTTCTAACATCCAGTATTATTGATCAGAAGCCTAATTGTTGTTCATTTGTATGCATTCTGTGATACCTTTTAGGATTTTTTTCTTTATCTTTGGCATTCTGAAATTTCACCATTACATATACATATACATATATTTGTGTATGTGTAAGTATGTGTATACACATACATGTATCTGTATATCTATGTCTATATCTAGATCTAGATATATCTTTTCCATTCATTCTCTTTGGCACTGGGTATTCCCTTGAATCTAAAGTATCTTTTGGCTCTGGGAATTTTTCTTCTATTATTTCTTTAATTATTTTTTCCCTACATCATCTCTCTCATTTCTTTTTTCCTAAGTCTTATGAGAAACAAGTACCCAATTAATTACCTGACAGTTATTCTGAATCCTATCCAGCTACTTATATCTATTGCTTGTGAGGTTAAAGAGATCTTTTGTGTGTATGTTAGTCTCAGTTTCAGTCCAATGTATTTTCTATCTTCCAGGGATTCCTTAATATTTCTGGGCTCTTGATGGCAATCTTTCTCGTTTTCTAGCACTTCCTTGCATTTATTAATTTACTGTAAAATATTTTTATTTTGCAATGATGTAGAGAAGGTGAGATTAATCTGACAGCTTGAATTAAACTTCCATACTTATTTTCATCTTATTGTAAAAGCATACTATTTATGTTGTGTTAAAACCTTTGTAGAACTACTAAATAGGTTAAAAATAAATAAATAAAAAACATAAATGAACATTACAGAAGTTATAAGGCTATTGTCTGTTCATTTTCACACAAATATTTAACTAGAAACCCTGAAACTTGGAAAAAAGCTAGTGGTTTTTTTTGCAGACCATTTGAGAACTTGTGTTCTAAACCATAGGGGTTCGAGAGGTAGAAATATGGTTGGAGAAGAACATTCCAGATCCCTTAGGCTTATCAGTGGGACAAAGATGTAGGTTGTAAGCACCACCCATCCAGGGACCACATTGATTTGTATCATTGCTTTATTCCTTGTGCCTGAACCATGTATGTTGCTCAATAAATGAACAGAAAGAAAAAAACTTGCTGCCAATTATACCATCACTCTTTTCTTTCTTTATTCTTATCTGAATGTCAAGGTGAGATTTTGACCAGTGGAACCATGTGGATACACTCTCAAAGTCAGCTATGTGTTTGAATTCTTCCAGAAATGGTTCAAAGTACTTCCTCTATCTATCAGCAATAGTAAGAGCTAGTATTTGCTTAGTGCTAACTCTGTCAGTCTTCTAAATGCTTTTACAAGTATAATCTTCTTTAAATTTTACAACAACCCTCAGAAATAGACAATATGGTGACCTCTAGCTTATAGAAGAGGACATTGAAGTTTCTAGACCTTCAGTTACCCATATTCATATAGCTAGTGATAGTAGTACTAGAATTTCAACCTAGGCAGTTGGATACACTGTGTCCATATTAGGTCTTTTTTGGTGGCCTGACTCTAACTTATCATTAAAAATATCTTGAGGCCTTTGACTGGAGCACTGGAATTTGATTCCAGAGTCTTTTGGGACATGACATGTAAATGTTCACCCTAGTCTTTTCTCAACCAGTCCCGTGAAATCAAGACACTGAGTCAGATTTGGGCTAAT
>NW_003852626.1:372806-414318 GCF_000181295.1 Otolemur garnettii
TTTTTTCCAGGTTGTATTCATAGCTTTTAGCCATGTTTTATAAGAAGCAAAGTATTGTATTAATGTATGGATTGATGCAGTGTTTAGAATAAAAATATTCCATTTTTGTCTCCTTTTTGCCATGTTTTGGCCAAGTGTACATATATCTATGGAATGCAGTTTAGATTTTCCTTTGCTACATGCTGACTTTTTGCTAATTCATTTTTCCTTTGATTTTCTCATGATCCCCTTCTGTATGGACATTTTTAACTCTTGAGACTTTTGACTGCTCTAAGGATAAGTAACTAATCCCACTAACAAGTCGGATGTTCTTGTTCAAGGACAAAAATCTATTAAGAGTTAGCACAGCGCTTGTGGTGAGAGCAGTAGGGGAGTACTGAATCCTATAAATACATATTCCATCTTGGTCAATATTTGATAGAAAAGTAACTAACTTTATGCTTTAATGCTCTGGCAAGGACTTTTCCTGTGCACTCCTCATATTTATACATTGGAAACTGTGTCTTGCCTGGAAAAGGTTAAAATATATTTGGAACCAAAGGGATATGTCTGAGGGAGTTGCCCCCTCATTTGAGATTTCAATAAATTAAAAAAAAACTCCTGCCCTTTATATAGATGGATTGCGTCCAGGTTTTTCCTTTAGAAAAAAAAAAAAAAGAAAGAAAGAAACTGGAGGCCTTCAATTCAAATAGCAAAGGTCTCTTATATTGAGCCCTGTGTAGGTGGGATCAGGTTTCTCTACTTGCAAACAGGATTGAATTGGAAACCAGCCTGAACAGATATCCCATTTCTCTCCCACACCCCCAACCTGGAATTGAACTCCAGGAAAAATTTCAGTTTCAAAACCTAAGTGTAGCTAAAGTATGATAACCCTCCTCCCACCAGAAAGTGAGATATTTCTAATATGCTTTAAAAAGTGAGCTAGCTAAAGCTGCATTGTATCTATATTTGCTAGACCTAAATATATGAAGTTATAACATTAGTTAAAATTCAGAGGAAAATTTTGCATGTGGGCTCCTTGAGTGTATGGCTTTCATCTATATTGAGCTGAATAAAAACAATTCATCTCTTAAAATAAACAGCAAATTTTATTCAGCAGGATGGGGGAAGGGCAGATGTGTTCTAAATGGAATATACACATCTTTTGTTTGTGTGTGTCTGTGTGTATGTGTTGGCAGAGATGATGTGTGCGGGGGTGGCATAGTGTGATTTGTGTTAAATCTCTTGCAATCACGTTCAAGTTGACAACAAGATAACATGTCACTTAGCCTTTAATTTCAGCAGAAGTTAATTATACAGTGGATTATCTAGGGCCATTCTGTCTTATCATCTTCACTCTACAAACTCTGCATTTTAAAACCTTTCTAACCAAAACAAAGATTTAATCCATGCATCCCTCACTATTATGGAAAAAACCTTTCCTGTGAGAAATTTCCTGAGGGACACCCCATGTCCCCCTACAACAACAGACATCATAGTTACTGCTTCATGTTGTCAGCATCTGGAAGGCACGTGAACATTTTCCAAGATGAAACAAGCCTTGGGATTTCAGTGCCATAAGTGAATTGCTAAGTGAGTTTCCTTGGTCAATACAAGTCACTAAGATGTAGAAGTAATAAATACATTTGTCTGTGACGTCCAACTCTGGCCTCCGTTACCCACTGTTCTTGGTGACTTCAGGTTGGCTATGTGTATTCTTGAGAACAGAAATCTGTTCTTGTTTTTGATTTTTATAAATCTGCCTTCAAAAACTTGAATTTCTTTTACAGGGGCTAGAAGACTTAACAAGGGAAGTACAAAAGGCAGTGGAATAGAAATGCATGCTTCCGTTGTACAGAACAAAAGGATTCATGTTGAAAATGAGCAAAAATTGAATCCCATTTGAAAGCAGAATTTGCAATACTATGTAGCAGCTGCCTGTGAATGTCTGTGGGGAATTTATTTTTTCTAAGTTACAAATTAAAAGGGGTTCTTTGGATAAAGAAAGATTTGAGGGAAAACAAACTCAAACTGCCATAAATCTGAGACAAAAATATTCTGAGTGGTAATGAGAGACATTTGGAAGTAATAGCATTGTATGCCTCCTGAGTGATTGCTTGATTTTAAGGAAGCAATCTTTTTTTTTTTTTTTTACTCCAAGAAAACCTTTTGAACTTTCAGAACTCTATTCATTTGTGTTGATTCAGTTTTTCAAGGCTAAAAAGGCTGTCTGGGTGAAATTGACACTTGTTTCTAGGCATACATTACATGTCATAACCAGATTACTGTTTTCCTGATCCCTCTCTGCTGTTCTTCCTCACTGATGAGTCATTACACTGTGGGTTGCCACCTTAGGTCACCCGAGAAGGTCTCCATACATCATCACAGCTGGAATCTGTCACTTTTGACTGGCCCTTGTTTTGAAGCTTGTGATCTGGTGTTAAGGTAGTTGGCACCCTTTGACCTTTCTGGTGTAACTCCTCGTATAGACTGCTTGTTTAGCTTTTAGAGCCTTTAGGTTGATTAGACAGAGTGATTAAATCTCCCGGATATGTTCACTTACATTTAATGTTCTTGGACATTAATTTTAAGGCTTGCTAAATGACGTGGTTTGATCAGGTGTTAAGTGACCTAAAAACTGGATAGAAAACAGCTCAGGGACCTCAAACAGGCTTTCCCCCCAACTTGGGTGGGAGTGGGGAAGTTGCCTGTGCATTCTCCAGCTTTTCTTACTATCAGGAAATTCCCGGCTTCTCAGTGTATGAGAAAGGTTATTAATGAACAGTAGTATCATGGGAAAGGCCAAGCGATCGCCAAATGTGCAAGCGTCACTCACAGGGCATCCCTCAGAAATTCTTGAGTGGAACATTTCATTTCAGAAAATAAATCCGGTTTAACTACTTTAATACAATAGCAATTCCCCAAAGTAAAGCAATTCTATACATGGCTATTTCTTTTCATGATCAACTCCAAAGAAAGCAACAGACCATTTATAATCTCCAAAAATGGCATGGTAACTATGACTTGTTTTCAGAATCAAGTATTTCATGTTTAGCTCATGACGGTGAGATAGTTGTACCTGAAGATCACTTCTCAAGATAATAATATCAATTGACCCTGAATAATTGGCATTAGGGAAAAAATAGTTCATAATCTGTAGTGACTCTGATGCCTGTACTCCTCATTAGAGTGCCATCAATATATATTAAAACGCATTTTAAAATAAAGATTGTCAAGAAAATATTTTAATTTCCATTTAATGACAGTTGAATCATTGTCATATGTGCTCAAGTAATGAGGGCTGTGTGATCTAGTTAATTATATCTTTACTAATTTGAAAAATCTTACAAAAGGCTTCCCAGTTAACTGTGATGGATTTCCTTTTTCTTGGTAAGTAAAACTGTCTTCAGGAAAAATTAATAAAGAAACACTGTTTTCTCTTTCTATTATTATATTTTTTTTAAATTGCAGCTTAATGTGGGGGCACATACAATTAGGTTACATAAATAGCTTTTGTAAGGTTAAAGTCCATGTTGTAGGTGTGTCCTTCGCCCAGGAAATGTGCCATATACCTGTGAAATGTACCTGTTGGGTGTAAACTTACCCAAACACTACCCCCTCCCTATTTGAATTTGAGTTTTTCTTTTATTTGAGCATGTAGTTGTTAATCCACCAGTTTCACATTGGCACTGAGTACACATGATGATTATTTTCCCATTCTTGTAGTACTTTGCTTAGGAGAATATTTTCCAAATCTGTCCAGGTGGTTACAAAAGATAGAAAATCTCTGCGTTTTTATAGCTGAATAGTATTCCATGGTGTACATATACTACAATTATTAATCCATTCCTGTATTTAAGGGTACTTGGGTTGTTTCCCCATCTTTGCTATTGTAAATTATGTTGCTATAAACATTTAAGTGCAAATGTCCTTTTGGTAAAATGTCTGGTTTTTTTTTTTTTTTTTTGGTAGATACCTAGTAATGGGATCGCAGGATCAAATGGTAGGGTCTACTTTTAGTTCTTTGAGAACTTGATTTCCATCAAGTGCATTTTAAAGTTCTTAAAATTTATGTTAAATGAAATAGCATTTGAACAATAGACTATGAGTCTTTTGAGCAGCTACATGGTACAGACACTAAAGATATCAACATGGGGAATATATGGGATTATGGAGACTACTACAGGTTCACAAATAATATTATAGGATGCAAAGGACAACTGCAATCAGGGAAGTGTGTAAGAAGTGTTATGGGAGCTTAGAGAAGGAGGCAATTCATTCCATTATAAAGATGGCATTAGAGTTTGACATGAACCCAGATAAGATGGCCAAAGGCCAAAAGTATAGGGAAAGAAGTTATAGAAGTTACAAAGATGTGATGAAAGATGCTATGAAAGCTATTGATATATGTAACAAAAAGGGAAGTAGTCCAGTGTAACCTGTATTCCAAAGGGGTGCTGTGATGTAAGACTGGAAAAGTAGTTCAGGGACCATTTGCAGAACAACATTAAATACCCAGCTATAGTGAGAGTTGAATGCAAAGTCTCCGCCCAAACTTTACAGTCAAATACTGAAACCTAGAGTTGAGGAATGTCATGGGCCTAGAAGGCTATACCCTGGAATATCCACTGGGGGAGCTAGAAGGAAGGAGGAAGTTAGATTGGCAAGAGGGGAGACAGCTTGGCAGAGTAACTCAGTTTTCTAGTTATTACTTCATACAGGTATATTTGTCATTAAAACAACTTTCTACTTTAGATTTAATATAGGAAAGACTGGAGTTATTGGTACTTTATTATTACTCTGTAAGAAAAACTGCAATTTTTTCCATAGCATATGGTCAGTACAAACATTCATCTGTCAATGAGGGGGATTACTACATATGTAGAGAAGAATAAAGAAATTATACCACTAGCCCTTGGGGAGATCACATTTCCATTTCCATGTGGGAAGTCAGTCCTGGGCTGCTTGTTTGTGTAAGAATGGGAAGAAAAAGCAGAAGGATTGAGTCTGTTTGGGTGGGTCCAGGCAAGCTTCCCAAGGGGGAGAAACATGAGGTGGATCTTGTCTCTGTAATGCACAGTGGTTTGCCAGGGATATTAGAATTTCCAAAGATAAGCCTTCAAGAAGTCAAGACTAGAAAGCCCAAGCTGAGCGTCCATCCCCTAGGTAGTATGGGGACACGAGGGGATGATGCCTGCAGGAACCTCAGAGTTGGATGGGCGTAAAGATAAGATGGAATTGAATAAGAGGAAATTCAGGCAGTACTAAATGGAAAACTTGAAAGCAAAGAACCTATCTTTACTTTCTTCTGAGGTCAAGAATAATCTTATTAGATATTATCAAGTGTTTTTTTTTTTTTTGAGAGCTTGCAGCAAAGAATCAAGGAAACCATGATTAGAGATATAATTTTTTTATTTTTTTCTCTAAACAATTTTTTTATTAAACCATAACTATGTACATTAACGCATTTATGGGGTACAGTGTACTGATTTTATATACAATTTGGAATGCTTATATCAAACTTTTTGTTTGTTTGTTTGTTTTGGCTGGGGCTGAGTTTGAACCCACCATCTCTGGCATATGGGGCCAGCGCCCTACTCCTTTGAGCCACAGGTGCTGCCCTTGTTATTTATTTATTTTTGAGACAGAGTCTTACTATGTCGTCCTTGGTAGAGTGCTGTGGAATCACAGCTCACAGCAACCTCAAACTTTTGATGAGCATTTTTTTTCATGTGTATGTATGTATGCAATTCTCTTGCCTCAGCCTCTCAAGTAGCTGGGACTACGGGCATCCACCACATACATCAAACTTGTTAACATAGCCTTCACCTCACTTACTTAGTTGTTGTGTTAAGACATTTATACTCTACTCTTAATAGATTTGGCATGTACCCTTGCAATATGCAGCATAGGTGAAGTACCACTGATTATCCTCCTTCCACCCTGCTTTCCCCCTTCCCTCTCTTCACCTTCTTCTTCCCTACTTCATTCTGGGCTATAGTTGCATTTTATCATTTGTATGAAAGTGTGGGTGATTATATATTGGTTTCATAATAGTACTGAGTACATTGGATACTTTTTCTTCCATTCTTGAGATACTTTACTAAGAAGAATATGTTCCAGCTCCATCCATGTAAACATAAAAGAGGTAAAGTCTCCATCTTTTTTATGGCTGCATAATATTCCATGGTGTACATATGCCACAGTTTGTTAATCCATTGATGGATCAGTGGGGACTTGGGCTTCCATGATTTGGCAATTATGAATTGGGCTGCAATAAACATTCTGGTGCAAATATCTTTGTTTTAAAATGATTTTTGGTCTTCTGGATATATATCTAGTAGAGGAATTGCAGGATCGAACAGCAGGTCTACTTTTAGTTGCCTAAGTGTTCTCCAAACTTCTTTCCAAAAGGAATGTGTTAGCTTGCATTCTCACCAGGAGTGCAGAAGTGTTCCCTTTTCTCCACATCCATGCCAACATCTGTAGTTTTGGGATTTTGTGATGATATCTCACTAACTCCAGTAAGAGTAGCCCACATCACATTGCATTTCTCTGATGATTAAAGATGATGAGCATTTTTTCATGTGTCCATAGGCTATGGGCCTGTCTTCTTCAGAGAAGATTCTGTTCAAGTGTTTTGCCCAAAATGAAATGGGATCACTTGTTCTTTTCTTATTAACTAGTTTGAGTTCTCTGTGGATTCTAGTTATCAAACGTTTGTCAGAAACATAACCTGCAAATATCTTCTCCCATTCTGAGGGCTGTCTGCTTGCTTTACTTACTGTGTCTTTGGCTGTGCAGAAGCTTTTTAGTTTGATCAGATCCCAGTAATGTACCTTTGGTGAGCTTCAATTGCCCAGGGATCCTCCTCATAAAATATTCTCCCAGCCAATTTCTTCAAGTATTTCCCCTGCACTCTTCCCAAGTATCTTTATGGTTTTATGTCTTAAGTTTAAATCTTTTATCCAGTGAGAATCAATCTTTGTTAATGGTGAAAAATGTGGTTCCAGTTTCAGTCTTCTACAACTCACCAGCCAATTTGCCCAGCACCATTTGTTAAATAGGGAATATTTCCCCCAATTTATGTTTTTGATAGGCTTATCGAAGATCAAATGATGATAAGTGGCTGGGTTCATCCCTTAGTTCTGAGATATCAATTTTTTAAATAGATGTGAACCAATTACCACCTCTAATTGCTGCTGTTATGTATTTATTTATTTATGACAGAGTCTTACTCTAACTCCTGGGCTCAAGTGATTCTCTTGCCTCAGCTTCCTGAGTAGCTGGGACTCCAGGTGCCCATCACAATGACTGGCTATTGTTTTAGTAGAGACAAAGTCACACTTTTGCTGAGACTGGTCTCAAACTCTTGAGCTGAAGCTGTCTTTGTGTATTGGCCTCGCAGAGTGTTAGGATTACAGGCATGAGCCACCATGCCTGAACTTTCTAACTGTTCTTTAGAAGAACAGAAACACTAACCCATTTCTCAAAGCATCAGAATACATATGACTACAAAGTGGTGGTCATAACAAGATCTTAGGAATTCACAAAATGACTTGAGGATATTGAGAACATGCCACCCCATTTTTTTTCACTTTACCTATCTCAGCCTTTTACCTACTCCTACTCCTGTAGCCCTACCCCTGGGGAACCAACCATTGGGCTCTGCTTAGTGTTTTCCTTCAGTTCTAACTAATCGCAAGTGGCAGAGCTGAGATTGGGCCTTGATTGCCCAGAAAAACATCAGTTATTTGATGAAGCAGATAGAATGTTTGTAGGAACAGGCACTGGTATCTGTTGGTGGATAGCAGGCACAGACTGTACCTCTTCCAGCTACTACTATTGCTGTAGCAATTAAAGTCACTTACAGCTCTAGTGAAGAGGACTTCTAGAAGTTGAGACTGAGCCTACTGATGTAAAAGGAGGTAATCTCCAAGATGTCAAATATGCCCTATTGTTTAAGAAGGGTCACTATGTTTTTGAAAGTGTCACCCCAAAAACACAGTCCTAAAATAATACTTGTCTTTGAAATGAAAATAAAACTTATTTTGCCAAGTAATAAGGATAATTGCTTGCTAAGTAAAAAACACAAAGCAGTTATTGTAGTACTATAGTGCAGAATCAACTTCTAAATTGAAATTAGGCATTCACAGCTCAAAGCACTTTATGTAGTTCAAATAAATAGTAAGAAAACAGGTTATTCAAATAATGTTCTCTCTGTAGTAGATTACACAGTACATGTCTCTTGAGTATGGATTTATGTTGCTCTAAACTCACCAAAAATGAGGATATTAAAATAGCAGCTCCTATTCATTGAGCACCTACTAAGTTTATACAGATGTACAGATATATACAGATGCTCCTTGACTCGTGATAGGTTACTTTCTGGTAAACCTATCATAAGTTGAAAATACCACAAATGGAAAATACGCATAACCTACTCAGCATCACGCTTAGCCTCACCTACCTTCAATGTGCTCAAAACACATTAGCCTACAGTCAAGCAAAATCATCTGGCAGTGCATAGTGTAGTGTGTTGGTGTTTTACCTTTGTGATCATGTGGCTGACCAGGAGCTGCGGCTCACTGCGACTGCCCAGCATAGCCAGAGAAGGAAGCAATCAGAATTCCAAATTCAAAGTATCATTGCTACTGAATGCGTATGGCTTTTGCACCATCATCATTAAGTTGAAAAATCATAAGTTGAGCTATCGTAAATTAGGGACCGTCTGTGTAGCTATGCATGATTTCATTTAATTATCACAATAGCCTTTCAAGGTAAGCATTATCTTTTCAATTTTCCAATGGGGGAAAATGAGAAAACCAAAGTGAAGTAATTTTCCTGCCATCACTGTGCCAATATGTCAAGTTCTCACTGTACTATCACAGACTGCCATTTTGTTTGTGTTCTTGTCACAGTGTGGCAAGAAAAAGAGGCCAATCTAATAGTTAAGAACTGTATGTTCACTTCCTACTTACTGTCCTATGTCTTCTCTACCATACTGGTTGTCCTGTAGAAGTTTTACCTCTTCTCACTCTGGCTTTTTTGTTGTTGTTATTGTCGCAGTTTGGCCAGGGCCAGGTTTGAACCCACCACCCTTGGTATATGGGGCCAGCGCCCTACCCACTGAAGTGCAGGCGCCACCCTCACTCTGGCTTTTTTGCAAAATTAATCCTCCGTGGAGGAGAGAGTAGTGGTTGGTACAGACCATAAGGAAGACTTTGGGGATCTAGGTAATGTCCCGTTTCTTGACCTGAGTGGAGTTCTATGGGTGGGTTTACTTTGAAAACTCATTGCTTTTTATGCTTAGCTGTATCCATGTTCTACCTTTTTAAAAAAAGTTTCCTCCAGGGGCGGCTGTGGCTCAAAGGAGTAGGGCACTGACCTCATATGCCAGAGGTGACAGGTTCAAACCCAGCCCCTGCCAAAAACTGCAAAAAAAAAAAAAAGTTTCTTCCTGTTCGCCTTTGATCTCTGCCTCCATTATTTATTCTCATTTTGGTTTTTTTATACATATATATAAGCTTGATTATACATAATTTTTTATCAAATCATAGCTGTGTATATTAATGCAATTGTGGGGTACAATGTGCTGGTTTTATATACAATTTGAAATACTTCCATCAAAATGGTTTTAGTCTTCTGAAAACTGTCCAAGAGAAAAGATCTATGACAAATCGGCTTGAGAGTAGATGAAAGGAAGGGGGCAGCATGCTACCTGGACAAATAGTCCCCATGCCAATCAGCTGGGAACCCTTGGTCTGTTGAGCACTTTGCTCTTACCTATTGAGTTAAATAAGTCCTTTCACCACAAAGCAGCTTTATCACAAATTGGTCTTTTTTTCAAATAGTGGTTATTTTTTCCTCCAAGTGATTGGTTCTCATCCCTGAGTATGCTCTGGGTAGAGCTATAAGCAAAGCAGGATGGCGGTGGAAATGCCTCATTATTTGCATGAAGTTGCTTTGAAAATGGAAAATTTTAGGATGCCTCTGAGCACATCTCACCGAGAAAAGGTCAGAAAAAAAATCTGCTCCATTTATTGACCCTAAGACAGAGTCAGGTAAAAGTTCATGGCAAGGTAAGGAGTATTTATCTCCTTGCTCCTTATTTCCCAAAATGTGACACAGAACTGTGATAAATACCTCTGGCTTCAGGGGACACCCAGAGCACATAAGTAAAGAAGAGATGACTGATCCTCTGATGATGGTTAAATACCTCATATGTGCCTGGCAAATGCATTTTCCTCTTAGTTCTGACTAATACTAAAGTTTGTGGGAGGCCATTGTTTTGGACTAGCCTCCTGCCACAGGCCCCAGCAAAAAAAATTAAATCAAAGTGGAGGACATTCATGCTAAGTGACATATAATCAAACTAAAACTTTATGGAAGCAGGTAGATGCCCAAACAAACCAGCCCAAAGAGGAGAGTCACAGCAACCAATCAAAAAAGTCTAGTCTATCTGAGTCAGTGTAATGAAGAGTCCTTTCTACTTTAGCCTTTACAAGATAAGTGACCTGATGTTACCTAATCCTCTTTTTTTCATTGTTCTGTTTCTTTTTTCCCGCTTAACAAAAAACAACTATTCTCTCCTCCCCAGAAGAACACTCATTTAAAATAAAATGAGTTGTTAACCTGATTCTAGGATTGCAAATAAAAAACAATTAGATTTTTAAATGAAATTTATTGTAATTTTGTCTTTTGACGGTTAGCACAATTATATCCAATTTCACAGATCAGGGAGGTAATGATCATAATAGGAAACTGGTTTGCCAAGAACATATAAGTTGAAGGTGGCAGAATGCAGGTTAAGACTTATCTTTTGTATTAAACCTATGGCATCAAAAACTTAAGTGATACCCAAATCACTTAAAGGGAGGAGATGAGTGGATGTATTGAGTAAAATGACTAATTGTCATTGTAATTAAAATCTGTCTTCCCCCATAAAAAAACAAAACAAAATAAAACAAAACCAAAGAAACCCCCCAAAACAAAATTTCAACCACATTTCCCCCCATAGTGATAAGCAAGAGTTATAAACTGGAAACTTAGCTTCAACTCCTGACTCTGCCACAAACTGTGAGTCCTTGACTTACTCATTTCATAGTACGAAGCTTCAGTTTCTTCATGTGTAAAATGATGATAATAAAGCCTACCTGTGTAACAGAGATGTTAAGAAGATCATGTAGATTAAATGCCTTACTTAAGCTGCTATTACAAAATACCATAAACTAGATAGCTTGTAAATAATAGGAATCCATTTCTCACAGCTGTAGATGCTAGGCAGTCCAAGATCAAGGAGCTGGAAGTCAGTGTCTAGTGAAAGCCCATTCCCTGTTTAATAGATTGCATCTTCTTGCTATAACCTCACATGGTGGATGGAGTCTCATGGTTTATGAGGACACTAACCAATTTTCTGAGGGCTCCTCCCTCATGACCTCCTCACTTCCCAAAGCCCCCCCCCCCCCCAAACCCCCCCCCCCCCCCCGTAATGCTATCGCCTTGGAAGTGAGGATTTCAAGACAGAAACTTTGGGAAGACACAAATATTCAGACTGTAGTTCTATGAAATAAAATAATTTAAAAAAAAAATTTGTTACATGTATCAGGAGGAATTATTGCAAGGCAGGCTAGATCGAGACAAAACACAACAGGGGTGCAGCAGAGAAGGCAGAGAAAACTCTGCAGGGACTGGCCTTTGAGCTGAATCTTGGACAGGGAAGATTTGGATATATAGGCATAGGGCAGGAGCAGAGTGCAAACAGTGGATGTGGAAAAGAAATCCTCACGACCCCAACAAGAGTACAGACATTTTGGGAAAGAGCTAGTGATAGACTCAAGGCCAGAAATCAAACTGTATGAACACAGCAACCACCTCCCCATCTGCTGGCTAGTGTTCCTGGGAAACGGCACCCAGTAACTTTCCACCCTGCCCCCAGGTGGTGGCCAATCCAGGGAGCTAACTATTCAACCTAGGGCGAAAATAAGTCCCTCTGCAGAAGGAATGACTTTCTCTAGGAACCCCCTCCCACATTCCAACCGTACAGATAAGAGGTAATAAAAACCTATTGAAATTATGTGAGACAGGGCTGACTACCAGTCAGACTCTGCTCTGCTCTTTCTCCTTCCTCTGCTGAATAAAGCCTTCCCAATTCCTAGGCTGGACTCCTCTCCTTTTATAGACCCTTCCCTCCAACTCTACCCTGTTTCCTTCAGTGGAAGGAATTGCTCACTATACAGTCAGGGCTCGGAAAGGTGCATGGGGAACAAGAAGTTGTTTACTTGGCTGCAGGAGAGGATACACGAAGGGAAATAGGAGCAAAATATTGGTGTGGAAATGTGGTGGTGCTGGTGGGGCTTCAGGACTCTTCCACAGGATGACCTCAAATGCCAGGACAAAACAGTAGGGCCTTATTATGCAAGCAAACTGAAGTCTTTCAAGGTTTGGGGATGAGTCGGCTGAGTAGGGAGATGTGTGATAAGGGCTGAGTTTTAGGATAGGAGCTCTGCCACAGTGCCTTGGGTGCAATGGCACAGGTGTGCAGACCCTGAGAGATATCATTACAGTAGGGGAGGGTGGTGATGGGGTGAGATGGGACTGGCTTTTAATACACAAGAGACAAGACCTCCTGTTACTGTCTGGAGCACTGAAACACTCCAGCCTGGGCACCCGAGTAAATCTGCTTCCATTATTTCACAGGGACAAACAGGCCAAGGGCCATTCAAGCTCGGTTTGAATAAAACCACTGCTGAAGGGTAACGTTTCCATTTTATTCTTGCTAATAATACAGTCTCAACTACATCTATACACAGAGTTCCAATAACATATTTGCCACTTTACAAACAGCAAGTTGTTTCAGCACCAGTAATAATGCACATAGCATGTACAATAGCCCACTGCTCTCTGGGGTTTAATACACTGTGGCATGTTTCTGCATCTTTAAATGAACACAAAGCATTTGCTCAGACCTCTGGCCTTGTCTTTGTCCCATTGTTAATATGATAGACCCAGCCAAATGCTATCAGAGAAGTATGATTTATACATGAAAGACACTGTCAGGAATGGTTGGGGGGAAACGTATGAAGGAAAGGGGCATTTCATTTGTCTTCATGTAACTCTTTAAAACCAGTGAGAGTAGCAAGATGACTGTATTCTTCAATAAACCTTTGATAAGGCATTAGGAAGCTGACATGGTATCTCTTGATGGGCCATTACTACCTGCTTTGGATGCCAAGTACTTTCATCCACTCCAGAAGTATATTAATGAGGCAGGAAAGGCGTATCTGGGAAATAAAATCATCATCTAAGCATGGCTTCTTTTCTTTGTTAATCATCCTCTCTTCCTTTTTCTCCTTTACATTTCAAAAGTTGGTCTGGGTGGAGTGAAGCCTGCTGGGGCTTTAGGAATAAGAAACACATGCTGTTGGCTCCCACTGGTTTTCACTGATGTTTTTTTTCCCTCCTAACACATGCAGGGTGTAGGCATTTTGATGTTTGCTCTTGGGCGGCTTTTCCCAGGTGCTTTCCTCCCTCCAATTTCCCCTTTTTGCTGAGCTTCAAAGGGGAAAATGAGGAGTCAGTGGCCACATTTAGCAGATGAAATAGAAACAATGGCTTTTCAAAGGGGTGCCACAGAGGCTGAGGTTTGGAAGGTGACTGAGTGGCCTTTGGGGGAGCAAGGAGAGTTCAGCTGTGCATGGCAAGTTGCTTCCTTCAACCGAAATTTGCTAGAATTCAGGAGACTTTCAACTGTATTTATTTTACTTTAAAGGGGGCAAGAAAAGAAATCGGGAGCATTCTTTAGATGCGAGTCACTAGGAGCCCTGCCTGTCTTCTGCACAGAAGCCCGTGTTAATCCGTAAAAAATTGATTTATGTCACTGCCAGTTACGTGCTCATGTGGAGAGCAGAGCAGACCGCATGGAGATGAAGGGGCCGCTCTTCACGCTATCTTCAGAGGAAGAACTTAGCAACGAATCGCCCTGGTCTGCTCCCTGCTTTCTTCTTCCGGCAAAGACAGGTTTCGCGTGTGTTAAAGAATAGTGTTTGCTTAATGATGCACTTAATGAAACTCCTTGATCAATGATAATTTGTGAGCTTCAAGTAGCAGGAGGCTTGAAAAGCACAATCATTTAGCAAGTAACTATTTATTTTCTCTGGCAGAAAAGGGGAAAATCGATGCATCAGGTCTAGCAATCTGCAAGAATATGACAGAAAGGTACGGGTGGCTTAATGCTAGATAGACAAAGCTTCAGATGGGGCTGGGAGAGGGAGTGTGAACCAAAGTGCTAATTGGTGAAGTGGAGACCTAAAGCAGTGAGGGGGAGAGCCAGGAAAACAGACAGGTTAGATGAAATAAGAGATGAAATCAAGAGAGGATTGGGCAGCCAGGGCAGGCTCACTGAAATCAATAAGTTGGTAAACCAAAAGGGGAAAAGCACAATGTCAAGATCAAAACCAAGATTAAATTGTCCATAAAGGAAGACTGCACACCAAGGTAAATGGCTGTTAAATATTCGGCCACTTGGCATGCAGCAGGCAGTAATTGCAGTAATAGGGAACCCCATCAGGGAGGGGAGCTGCTGTGGCCAGGAGAGTACAGCAGCAGAAGCACCCTCCTCATAAGACAGGCAGGGACCTGGAGGGAGAAGGAGGGAGTGACACCAAGCAGGCAACACACCAGGGACTCCCTAGGGTACAGGGGTGGCCAAAGAGTCTTTGATGCCTGCCTGCCTCTGTCTGCTGTTTCTGTGAGCTTAGCAGAGCACCCTGTAATTAAAACTCATGGACCCTTTAGGTCAGCAGATAAGGTGCTACTCCTCTCACCATCCTCCATGTCAAATGTAAAATTTCACTTATGTTCTCTGTTCCAGAAGGCTACCTTAACTTTGCATTTGCAGTGCACAATACAAAAACAATAATTTCCCTCCCTTTTTTGAAAAATGTGATTGTCATCTTTAAAGCTCCTTTTTAAATTCCACGTGCTCAGATTTCACAGGATGCACCCCACCTTTGGGAATATAGCCCCCCTCCAGACGGAGAGGTCCTGACCTACTGTATCTACAATAGATAGTAAAAGTCAATTAATACGAATCCTTAAAGATAAGATTCTTAGAGCTAACAGTACTCCTAGTCCAAAGCCTCTTTTCTAAGATGAAGAAATAGGCTCAGAGAGTTGAAAGCAGTTAAACATCTAAGATTGTACTTACCGTGAAAGACTGAGTCAAGTTTGGTACCTAATGTCTCTTGAGTACCAATTTATTGCTGTTTTTTCCTCCTTTCATTAATTTCTAATTGACTTTGGGCTCAGCTGAAATATGCCTAGACTTGATCTAGAAATAAAATTGGATCAGTAAGAGAATTTTGTTATCCAGAGTCTAAAGGCAGTTGTCTCATCTGTCCACCTCAGTAGTCTAAGAATAACACAAGAGTGGGGCCTAGCATCCATCACAAAAATTTACATATCCTAAGAGTGCAGAAGATATTTGTCAATAGATAAATAAATGAGTGAACAAAAAACCCACAACCGTGGGAAAACCATTTAGTTTAGCACATTTAGTTTCATGCCCCTTTCTTTGGTGAGTCTCAGTTTCCTAATCTGTTCAAGAAGGGTAATGCTGCTTCTCCCTGTCTTAAGCAATTCTTGTGAAGATCAGATGTTTATCAAAGTTAGCTGTAAATACAGAAATACAAATATACAGAAAATCCCTGTGAGTTAGTTTGATAAGAAGCAAGACAATGGAAATAAAGTCCCCAAAGAAAAAATGGAATTATACAAATCCTTTCTGCACTGTGAGTTCCCCTCAAGCAAAATTCTACTGTACATAGCTTTATCTCTGTAGATTTTAACAGAAACAAATCTCTACTTGAGTGTATGTGAGTCAATCTTGATAGGGCTAATTAGAAAAGGTGGGACCTGAGATGGGAAATGGAAAGGAGAGTTGGGTGGATTTTCAAGCAGGAGAAGTCTTCAAGCGTGAAGACTTTGGAGTAATGAAAAGAAGCCAGAGAGCAGAGGGCAGCCACAATACATGATGGTTAATGCTATGGCAAACATTTCTCAAATGCAATGCTAGGTTGTAAAGATGCAGATTTCAAAATCACAATGCCTCACGTCATGGGTAAATCATTGCATAACATATTTACATGATAATTTTAAAAACACCAATGTCAGTACTGTTTAAAATAAAAATCAAAAAGGGTAAAAAGCCATTGAGAAATTAGGCAAAATAAAGAAAGCAGATGAGTAATATATCCTGTAAATAAGTTGGAATAAGGGTAAATGGGTTATTTTTCTTTCTTTAGCTCAGATATAGTTATTTAATGAAACACACTCTTACATTAACATACTAGTGTGTGGCTTTTACAGTTCAGGCATCCAATAATTATGATTTGGTTCTCTACAAAACAGGTGTCTAGATTTGCATGTATAAAAATGAGAACGTTCATTTGAGGAGAAGGGGAATGGAAGTTAACAAGCCCTTTGAGGTATGTGTTGGGGAGCTTGGGAGAGACTTGGGGGAGTTAACATATGATTATTGAACACAGAAGCTAACATAAATAAAATTGTCTTCTTCTCTATATCATGTGCAATAAAGCAAAAAGAAAAAGAAAATGTAGAAACCTCTCATTAGCAGTGATGAAGGGTAAGAGCCAGGGAACTTTCTAGTCAGTAAAGGTTAGTGTGTATAAATGAATTTGATAATTTTCACTACTCTCCTTTGTAATGTATAAATGAGAGTAAATGTAATAAAGATCACTTGTTAAGATCTTTATTTAGTGATCTATCCAAACTACTTTATTTTTTATGAAATTAGAAGGAATTGGTAAGGTCTTTCGGTTGCTATTTTGGTCCCACAAGACAATTTTGGGATAAGGTTTGTCAACTGCTGACCCCAGCACACACAAATGCACATGCACACACACGCACACACCTCTATGATGTTTAATTTCATGTGTCAACTTGACCAGGCTAACGAATACCCAGATAGCTGGCAAAACATTATTTCTGGTGTGCCTGTGAAGATGTTCCTGGAAGAGTTTAGCATTTGAATTAACAGAATGAGTAAAGAGGATCACCTTCACCAATGTGGGCAAGCATCACCCAATCCACTGATGCCTGACTAGAGCAAAAAGTTAGAGGAAGAGAAAATTCTCTCTTTGCTTAAGGGTAGACATTTGTAATGTACAAATGAGAGTAAATGTGATGACATTAGAGACATCAGAGACATCAGAGGATCATGATCTCAGCCCCTTTGACTCACACCAGGACTTAATCCCCCATCAGTCCCTCAGATCTTGGGCCTTCATGTTTGGACTGAAATTACCCCATCAGCTTTCTTGGGCTTTTGACTTTAAGATGGCAGATTCTGGCACTTCTCAGCCTCCATAATCACATGAGTCAATTCCTCATTTATGCATATGTGTGTATATATATACACACATAGACATATATAAACATATAGGGGACAATATATATACATACACATACACTTATATACACACATATACGTGTGTGTGTGTGTGTATATATATCTCCCTATTGGTTCTTTTTCTCTGGAGAACCCTGACTATTACATACACCACAATCATTATAAAATTTAACAGTCATAGTAATGTCTAAGAAAATGAAGTCAGTAGTAACATATATGTGAGAATTGGAGGGGTCTTATTTAGAGTAAATAATTTAATTCTGGGGCATGATTAGGATTGGAATAGTTTGTGATATATCAATCATATGGAATTGGTGTACACAGTAAGGTAAGTGTTTTGAAGCAAGCCTTGAAGAATAGCAATAACTCAAAAATCCTAGTGAATGACTTATTTTTAGAAAAGGGGCACTACTGTAATGTGAGTTAGTTGAATGTTCTTTTGTTCAAATATATGGATTTTTAAGAAATCCCAGAAACATCTAAAAATTATATACAATCCTCATTATTCTGGACAAGAATTTCTGGATTAGCAAGATCATGTTCTAATCCATTTAGGCTATGTGGGTGTATTTTGTCTCAGTTCTCAGGTCACAAAATTAAAGCCAAGGGGGTTCCAGCTTCAGGTAAGATGGGGTAATCATAACTGTACCTTGTCTCTCCTATTGAACAAAATTATAAAATTTAGATGCTGTACATGGGGCAGCTATGTGAGAACTTTGAAAAGTACATAATAGCAGGAAGACTGCAGAGGAAGATCAGAATTTGAAGTACCAAATTGGCAGTGAGGTTCTCATTTTTTCTTCTGGTATCTCCAATCTTGGGCCCAACATAGGAACGCAGATAGGGTTCCAGGAGAAACTAATTCTGGCTTAAGAAGCAGAAAAGTGGACAAGTTGCTATCAAAAAGAATAGGAGAAATCCCTGCTTTATTTTATTTTTTCTTTTTCTTATTCCTTTTCTTCTCAGACCTCTGCT
This sequence comes from Otolemur garnettii, assembly GCF_000181295.1. NCBI lineage: Eukaryota > Metazoa > Chordata > Mammalia > Primates > Galagidae > Otolemur > Otolemur garnettii. The sequence continues at coordinate 391,192 of NW_003852626.1, forward strand.
CCCACAGTGGTAGTGGCGGTGGCAATAAAAGCATTGGGAGCAGAGACCCAGGTAACCAAAGTTGTGAGAAAGAGGGGCCTGCTTTTCTGATAAGAGAGGCTGGTGTCATAGAAGTCCCACAAATGTGGCGCATATAAAATTTGAAGAAATAATGGCTGAAAAAGTTCCAGATATGGCAAAAGACAAAAACTTGCAGATATGAGAAGCTTAGTGGAATCCAAATAGTTTAAGCCCAAAGAAATCCATGCCTAGACATATCATAATAAAGCTGCTGAAAACTGGCTTGGTGCCTGTATCTCAGTGGTTAGGGCACCAACCACATATACCGGGGCTGGTGGGTTCAAACCTGGCCTAGGCTTCCTAAAAACAACAATGATAACTACAACCAAAAAATAGCTGGGCGTTGTGACCGGCACTTGTAGTCCCAGCTACTTGGGAGGCTGAGGCAAGAGAATCGCTTAAGTCCAAGAGTTTGGGATTGCTGTGACCTGTGACACCAGGACACTCTACCGAAGGCAACATAGTGAAAATCTGTTTCAAAAAAAAAAAAAAAAAAGAAAGAAAGAAAAGAAAAGAAAAACCGCTGAAAACTAAAGATAAAGAAAAAAATTATTGACTGCAGCCAGAAAAACACATTATTTATAACAAAACAATGACTTCACCATCTGTGGATTTCTTATTGCATTCCAACAGCTCCACCACTGCACTCTGACCACCTTGCATGTATCCCCATAGGCCACACAAACCAAACTAAGCCATAGTTTGACCTAAGCCTTAAGAAACCATCTTGTGATCTTCCTAAAACGTGGTAAGACAGTCAACCTATGAGGATCTATCAAAAGGTTGTTTCTCACTTGCTTCCCTTTCTTGTGAGGAGGCCAAGACCAAAGTCCTTGTCTACCTCCCTGGTTCTGGTGAAATGTGGGACTTTCCATTTTTGCCCCCTCCTCTTGGGGGACAGCTTTAAGCTATAAAACTGCTTATCTAAAGTCCACAGTTAGCTCTTCTATGACACAGTGATCCCTGCTCATATTGTTAATTATCTGGCCCATCCAGTTCAGTGTCATACAATGGCTTAGGGATGCAGAAAGTTGACCCATGCTGATCTTGTTATACTATCTGTGTAACTAATCAATTGTCTAACAACATTTGGACTTGCTGATTCTTTACTAGCTGAGTCTATGGAAGAGTAACAACCCAGTCTACCAGCTGCTACCATATTGCTGCTTAGTGAATGCTGGACACTCATCAGAAACCATTTAGGCTAGAAGTAAAATGTAAAACACTTTGAAGGTGCTACAAAACAACTCTCAACCCACAATTTTAGGTGGAAATATCCTTAAGGAAGGAATGTAATACAAAGATATTCTTAAGTGAAGGAAAACTGAGAGAATTAATTGACAGTATAACTGCTCTAAAGATTTGCTAAAGGAAGTTCTTCACTCTAAGAGGGATATAGTACCAGAAGGAAACTTGGAACATCAGGAATGAAAGAAGAACAACATAAATGATAAATATCTAGGTAATTATAAAAGACTACTCTTTTTATCTTGATTTTTAAATTATAGTAGAACCTCAATAAAGTTACCACCCAAGGGACTGTAGTAAACTGGTCAACAGATGGAGGTGGTCAACCTAAGGAACTAGGGGCCTACTATACTCATATATACATGTGATATATGTCTGGTTTCTGAAAATTAGGTCAACTTAAAGAGGTGGTCAGTGAAGGGAGGTGGTCAACTATGGAGGTTCTACCATATACTCAAGAGCTGAAATCAACACTTATCATCTGATTGGGTTTTAATATACAAAGATATAATACATAATGCAAACTATGATATAAGATTTAGGAGGATAAAAGGACTAATATAGTGATAAGATTTTTATATTCCTTTTAAGTATTAATCTATTAATTCTAAGTAGACCATAAAAAGTTAAATATGAAAAAAGTTAAATATCTATACTGTAATCACTAGAGCAGTGTTTTTCAATCTTTTTAATCTCATAGCACACTTGAACTTAATAGTTAAACTTCCATGGCACACTTATATTACGTTGATTTTAAAAAGAGAGAGAAAAAAAGAATATACTTACTGTGCTTTGAAGTTATTTGAAAAATAATTTAATTATCTTTTAAAATGTTTGTGGTACACCTAAGATCCTCTCATGGCACACCATTGTGCCACAGCACATTGGTTGACAATCACTGCACTTGGCCGGGTGTGGTGGCTCACTCTGGGATAATGAGGTGGGTGGATTGCTTGAGCTCATTAGTTCAAGACTAGCCTGAGAAAAAGAGAAAAATGGAGGCAAGAGGATTGCTTGAGCCTGAGTTGGAGATTGCTGTGAGCTGTGATGCCACAGCACTCTATCCAGGACGACAGGTTGAGACTCTGTCTCAAAAAAAAAAAAAAAAAAAGAAAAGAAAAGAAAAAAGAAAATCACTGCACTGGAGCTATATATAAAAAAGAACTCATCAAAGATACGTAATGAAAACAATAGATAATTTAACATGCATCATTGCATCATTAATGTTTCAATAACTCTAAAGTGGCAAGAGAAGTAGAAAACATGAAAAGTGAAGAAAATGAATAGAGGACAAATAATGAATGGCAAACCAAATCCAAACCTATTATTAATCACATGAAATGGTTTAAGCATATCACTTAAAAGGTAGAGAGTCTCAGAATAAATGTAAAAATTTACGGCATCCCACTATATAACCTGTATATAAGAAACTCATTTAAATATAATGAAATAGCTACATGAAAATTAAAATGATGTAAAGAGATATACCACCAATCATTAACTACACTTAGCTGGAGTGGATAAATAAATGTCATACAAATTATTAATAAAATTCCAAACAAGAAAGATTATCAGAGATAAAGAGGGTGATTATATAATGGTAAAAAGACCAATTCGCAAAGAAGAAATAAAAATTCTAAATGTGTATGCCCCAGAAACAGAGATTTATAATATATAAAGCAAAAACTGACAACTGAAAAGAAAACTACATAAATCCACAAGTGTAAATGGTGAATTCAATACTCTTTTCTTAGTAACTGATAGAATTAGAAAACAGAAAAAATCATCGAGGATATGAAAAACACCATCAAGCAAGAGGAACTGTCATGTATTAAATGTTCAAGCTAGCCAAAAAATGGCAGAACCAATATTATTTTCAAGTACACATGGAACATTGTCCAAAGCAGACTAAATCCTGGCACATAAAACAAACCTCAACAAATTTAAAAGAACTGAAATCCTACAGAGTATGTTCTATGACACAAAAGAATTATGCTACAAATCAATGAGAGGAAAAAAAACTAAAAAATACCCAAACACTTGGAAATTAAAGTATTTTTAATTGTTTAATTCAAAAAATTTAGGGGGTACAAGTGCTTTTTTGTGTTATATGGATGAATTGTGTCATTCTGAAATTAGGGCTTTGAGTGTACCCACTAACAGAACAGCGTACATTGTACCCAATGAGTAGTTTTTTTTTTTTTTCTTTTTGAGACAGTCTCATTTTGTTGGCCTCAGTAGAGTGCCATGACATCATAGCTGACAGCAACTTCAAATTCTTGGGCTCAAGTGATTTTCTTGCCTCAGTCTCCCGAGTAGCTGGGACTATAGGCACCCACCACAATACCTGGCTACTTTTAGAGACAGGAGTCTTGCTCTTGCTCAGGCTAGTCTCGAACCTATGAACTCAGGACAATCCACCCAGCTCGGCCTCCCAGAGTGCTAGGATTACAGAAGTGAGCCACTGTACCTGGCCTCCAATAAGTAGATTTTTATCCCTCAACCCTTCTTATTTTTCAATGTCCATTACACTTTTATGATCATATATTTTCCTTGAGGAAAATTAGAAATACTTTAATTGAATATAAATAAAACTAAAATTATCAAAATTTATAAAATGCTGTGCAAATACTGATTAGAAGAAGTTTGAAGCATTCAATGTTTATAATAGAAAAAAGTCTTACCTCAATAAATTTGGAAAATTAGAGTAAAATAAACCTAAGTCAAGTAAAAAGAATGAAATAATAAAGATAAAAGCAGAAATAAATGACATAAAAAATCAGTGAAACCAGAAATCAATCAAATTTATAAACCTTTAGCAGGAGTATTGAAGAAAAAAGAAACTGTATCTATGCAAATTACATGATTATTTATGAAAAATAATCTCCAAGAACTAATACCTAACTTCAGCAAACTTGGAGATTGCAACTTTGACACACAACACTAATCGTATTTCTACACAGTAGCAATGAGCAATTTAAAACAGAAAAATTTTTTAAATATATGTATATTACCTCCAAGAATATTAAATATTTTGTCATAAAGGTAACAAAACATTTACATTTTTATAAAATTATGAAAAATATCAAAGGTGACCTAAACAGAATGTTATACTGTGTTCATGAATTAGAAGACTCAACATAGGAAATATGTAATTTTCCCAAAATTGATTTATGTACTTAATGTAGTTCCAATTAAAATTCCAGAAAGGTTCATTAAAAAATAGATTTAGAAAAGCTGATTCTAAAATTTATAGAGAAAGTCAAACAGACTAGGATAGCCAAAACAATTTAGAGAAAAATAATAAAATTGGAAGACTCACATCATCCAATTTTAAAACATACTATAAAAAACAAAGTGATCAAGACAGAATGACATAGGCAGAGTGATAGACACACAGATCAATGGACTAGAATAGAAAGTGAAGAAGTAGTTCCACATGAATTTTTAGTAAATTTAATGAGTTGGGCAGTTTTAGAATATTTTTATTATCTCAACAAAATTCTTCATGCCAGTTCACATTAAATCACCATTTCTACTCGTAGCCCTAGGCAATCTCTAGTCTCCTTTCTTCTCTCCTAGATTTGCCTTTTCTTGACATTTCATATAAATAGAATCATATAATATGTGGTCTTTGTGGGTTGGCTTTTCTTCTGTGTAATACTTAATATATTCAACTAATTGTATTAAACAGCCACTTTATTTCAGGCACTGTAAACTAGGCTCCTGGGAAACAAGAAGATAAATGGATCTTACGGTCTACTGGGATAAACAGACAGTAACCACATAATCATACAAACAAATGCTTTCAACTAAGTTTCCTTTTTTTTTATTGTTGGGATTCGTTGAGGGTAGAAAGAATTAGGTTACACTGATTGGGTTTGTTAGATAAACTCCCTCTTATAATTGTGTCCCACTCCCAAGAGGGGTGCTATACCATAACTCCCTTTCCCCTCTCCCCTCCCATTTCCCTGTTCCCTCATTCCTCTACCCCACCCCTTGTATTAGCTCATCTACTGTCTTCGTATTAGAATTGAGTACATTTTATTCTTGCTTCTCCATATTTGTTATGCTTTATTAAGAAGAATGTGTTCCACTTCTGTCCAGGTTAATACAAAAGATTTAAAGTCTCCATTATTTTTAATGGCAGAATAGTATTCCACATATACCACAGCTTGTTTATCCATTCCTGGGAAGTGGGTGGGCACTTAGGATATTTCCATATTTTGGCTATTGTAAATTGAGCTATGATAAACAGTCTAGTGCAAATGTCCTTATAATAAAAGAGTTTTTTATCTTCTGGATAGATGCCCAGAAATGGGATTGCAGGATCAAATGGAAGGTCTAATTTGAGTTCTGAAGGATTCTCCAGACGTCCTTCCAAAAAGGTTGTATTAGTCTTCAGTCCCACTAGCAGTGTAAAAATGTTTCCTTCTCTCCACATCCACACCAGCATCTGCAGCTTTGAGACTTTGGGATGTGGACCATTCTAACTGGGTTTAGATGATGTATAAGGGAAGTTTTTTTTTTTAATTTTTGCCGGGGGCTGGATTTGAACCCACCACCTCCAGTGTATGGGGCTGGCACCCTACCCTTTTGAGCCACAGGCGCCACCCGCCTTAGGGTAGTTTTGATTAGCATTTCTCTGATGATTAGAGAAGATGAGAATTTTTTCATGTTTGTTAGCCATTCATCTGTCTTCTTTAGAGAAGGTTCTATTTATCTCTCTTGCCCAGTAATATATGGGATTGTTGGGTCTTTTTTTGTTAATTAATTTGAATTCTCTGTAGATCCTAGTTATCAAGCTTTTGTCTGATTAATAATATGCAAATATCTTTTCCCATTCTGAAGTCTATTTGCTTTGGTTGTACAGAAGCTTTTCAGTTTAATTAAGTCCCATTTGTTTATTTTTGTTGTTGCAATTGCCATGGAAGTCTTCATAAAATCTTTCTCCAGAAACACTCAAATCTTTGAGTGTTTTCCCTACACTTTCCTTGAGGATTTTTATTGTTTCATGCCTTAGATTTAAATCTTTTATCCACCTTGAATCAATTTTTGTAAGTGGTGAGAGGTGCAGGTCCAGCTTCAGGTTTTTTACATGTGGTTATCCAGTTCTCTAAACACCATTCATTGAACAGGGATTTTTTTTTATTATCAAATCATAGCTGAGTGTATGTTCTTGTTTGGTTTATCAAAGATCAGATGGCTATAATTTTTTAGTTTCATCTCATGATTTTCTATTTGGTTCCAAATGTCAACAGTTGTATTTATGTGCCAATATCATGCTGTTTTGATTTCTGTGACCTTGTAGTATAGCCTAAAGTCTGATAGACTGATATTTCCAGCTTTGTTTTTATTACAAAGAATTGCCTTGGATATATGCGGTTTTTCTGGTTCCATATAAAATGAAAAAATGAAAAGTGTGATGATGGTATTTTAATGGGATTGCATTGAATCTGTAGATTGCTTTGGGAATTATAGACATTTTAATAATGTTGATTTCTTCCCAGCCATGAGCATGGTATGTTCTTCCATTTGTTAATATCTTCTATTTCTTTTCCTGGGTTTTGTAATTTTCTTTGTAGAGGTCCTTCACCTCTTTTGTTAGATATATTCCTAGGTATTTCATTTTTTTGAATCTATGGTGGAAGATATTGTATCTGCTCAGCTTTCCATCGTGGCTATTATTGGAATATACAAAGGTTATTGATTTGTGGACATTGATTTTTATATCCTGAGACATTATTGTATTTTTTGATCACTTCCAGGAGTCTTGTGGTTGAATCTTTGTGGTTCTCTAAGATCATATTGTAGGCAAAGAACAAGAGTTTGACCTATTCTGACCCCATTTGGATGACCTTAATTTCCTTCTTTTGCTTCATTGTGTTGGCTTAAACTTCTAGCACTATGTTGAATAGTAGTTGTGATAAAGGACAACGTTGTCTGGTTCTGGTTCTAAGTGGAAAACTTTTAGTTTTAGTTAATTCAGTATGATATTAGCTGTGGGTTTGTCATAGATGGCTTCAGTCAGTTTAAGAAATTTGGCACCTATGCCTATATTCTTAAGTAGTGTTCTAATTAGGAAAGGATGCTGAATTTTACCAAATGCTTTTTCTGCATGTACTGAGAGGATCATATGGTCTGTGTTTTTGCTTATGTTACTATGGTGAATTACATTTATGGACTTCTGTATGTTAAATTAGACTTCCATCATTGGGATGAAAGCTACCTGATTTTAATGAATGATATTTTTAATGTGTAGCTGTAATATATTGGCTAGGATTTTATTGAGAATTTTTGCATTTCTATTCATTAGTGAAATTGGTCTGAAGTTCTCCTTTTTAGTTGGGTCTTTTTCTGGCTTTGGTATCAGGGTGATTTTTGCTTTGTAGAATGTGTTGGGGAGGATTCCTTCCTGCTCAATTTTTTGGAATAATTTCTGCATCATGGGTATAAACTCTTCTTTGAAGGTTTGATAGAGTTCTGGTGTGAAGCTGTTTGGACCAGGGCATTTTTTTGGTTGGGAGTTTTATTATTATTATTATTATTATTGTCGTTGTTTCTTAAATCTCAGTTCTTAAAATTAGTTGAGTTTTTTTTTTATTGTTCCTTAAATCTCAGTTCTTAAAATTAGTCTGTTCAAGAGATCTATTTCTTCTTGGTTAAATCTAGGGAGAGGGTGTGGTTTCACATTTTCAGATTTCTGAACATAGAGTTTCTTGTAGTACTCAGAGATGATCTCTTGTATCTGTCTGGTATCTGTTGTTATTTCAACTTTATTGTTTTTGATTGAGGTTATTAGAGATTTTGATTTTCTGTTTCTAGTTAATCCGGCCAAAGGTTTTATGATTTTATTTATTTATTTTAAAAACCAACTTTTTGTTTTGTTAATTTTCTGAATAATTCTTTTGTTTTCAATTTATTTAATCTCTGATTTTATTTTGGTTATTTCTTTTCTTCTGCTGAGCTTGGGATTACGTTGTTTTCCTTTTTCTAATTGCATAAGATGGTTCATGAATTTGTTGATGTACTCTCTATTTTTCAAATGTGGGCATCTAATGTAATAAATTTCCTTCTTAAATCTGCTTTTGCTATATCCCACAGGTTTTGGTAACTTGTATCTTCATTGTTGTTACATTTGAGTAATTTAACAATTTACTCTTTTATCTCTTCCTGAACCCAACTATGATTCATCATAAGGTTGTTTAATTTCCATGTCTTTGTGTGGGGATAACATTTTTGTTGGAGTTAAGTTCCACCTATATTGCCTTGTGGTTTGAGAGAATAAAAGGTTATTCATTTCTATTCTATTAATTTTGTTGAGTTTTGATTTGTATCCTATAGTGTGGTCTATTTTGGAGTATTTACCATGCACTGATGAGAAAAATATATATTCTTAACTTTGGGATCATGTGTTTCATATATGTCTATTAATCCTATTTTTTCTAGGGTCACATTTAAGTCCTTTTTATGTTTGTTTAGTTTCCATTTAGAGGATCTGTCCAGTTCTGTCAGAGGGGTAATAAAGTTCCTGACTATTATGGTGTTATGGGATATCATATTGCTCAGACCTATAAAGGTCTGTTTTCATAAAAGGAAGCATTTAAGTTGGGTGCATAAATATTTAAAATTGAAATGTCTTCTTGTTGTATTGTTTCTTTGACCATTATAAAGTGTCTTTCTTTGCCTTTCTAAATTTTGGTTGCTTTAAATATGCTTATATTTGAAAATAAGGTTGCAACCCCTCCTTTCTTCTGATTTCTGTTTGCTTGAAATACTGTTTTCCATCCTTCATCCCTGAGTTTTGATTTGTTTTTCAAGGCTAGGTGTGTTTCCTGGGACAGCATATGGATGGCTGTGCTTTCTTATCCAATCAGCCAGCTGTGTCTCTTCAGGGGTGAATACAACCCATTGACATTTATTGAGAGAATTGAGAAGTGGGGTGGAGTTCTATTCATCATATTTTGTGAAAGTCTGTTGTGCAGTTTTATCGTTTGCACTATTGTGGAAGCTAAGTTTTGACATTTAGCTTCTGGGCGTTTACTTTGCTGGTGGTTCATTGTGATAGTGTTGAAAATAGGTCTAATTTTTTTTTGTAGAGCTGGTCTTGTTGTGGTTAATTTCCTCAGTGTTTGTATTTCTGCACAAGTTTTGACTTGTCCATCAATCTTGAAGCTTAGTTTAGGAAGATACTGAATTGTGGGCTGAAAATTATTTTGTTTACAAATGTTGAAGGTGGATGACCATTCTCTTCCAACTTGGAACATTCCAGTTGAAAAGTCTGCTGTCATCCTAATGGTTTTGCTTTTGTAGGTCAGTTGGCACTTACTCCTAGCTTCTTGCAGAATTTTTTCTTTCATCTTGACTTTGGACAGGTTCTTACAATGTGTTTTGGAGAAGCTCTGTATGAGTTGAGATGATATCCATCTGAATGTAGTATGCCAGGATCTTTAGTAAAACTTGGGAAGTTTTCATTTATGATAGTCTGCAGTAAAGCTTCCATTCCTTTGGGAAAATCTTCTTTCCCTTCAAGAATCCCTATTATTTGTATGTTTGAATGCTTCATGGAGTCTCATAGTTCTCTAAGTGACTGTTCTGATTTCTCTCTCTTCTTTACTGCCTCTTTGACTACCTGAGCTAACTTGAAAAATTTATCTTCTATCTCTGAGGTTCTTTCTTCTCCATGGTCTAAGGTATTTTTGATACTTTCTACTGCATCTTTACATCCCCCAATTGTCTCTTTCATTTCCTTAAGCTCGGCCACATTTTTTCTATATTGTACATATCTCTTGTTTGACTTTTGCTTTGGTCTTTCCATTTTCTCATCCATTCCTTTTATTGTCTTTATTATTCATGTTTTAAATTCCTTTTCTGTCAAATGCATTAATTCTTTATAAGTGGAGTCTTTTGCGGTATCTGCCTCATGTTCACTTGGAGCAGTTGCTCTGTTTTGGTTTTTCATGTTGCCTGAATTTTTCTGTTTGTTCTTCCTCATTGGTTCTTTCTTCTTGTTCACCTCCTTGTGTGCCTTCTTCCTTCTCACTTCATCCTTTGTTTCAAATTACCTCATCTCAGAGCTTTGGTCAAAAGGAAGAGAAGGGTAAAGTGCAGACAGGGAGAAATAAGAGGAAAAGAAATTTAAAAAAGAAGGAAATCAAAGAAGAAAAGAAAAAGCAACAATGGGAAGTGGGATGAATGAAAAGAATTGAAGAACAGGAGAGAATGAGGACAGAAAGAAAGAATCAGAGTGATATAATAAATGGTATTGAAGGACTGCACCTGTAATTCAAGGATTTTGAGGGGCTAAGCTGGGTGAGTTCCTCAAAATCCAGAGCTTCCTACCAGCCTGAGAAAAGCCAAACTCTTCCTCTGCCAAAAATTGGAAGAGAAAGGAGCAAAGACTAAAAACAAGAAGTAAAAAATAAATAAAAATGAAAAAGAAATAGAAAAATTCTAAAGTGTTGACTTGCCAATACTGTCTTCCCAGGGCCAAACATAGATAGGCTCCCTAGACCATGAAATCTTGGCTTCCTTGAGCCATACTACTGCGATGACATCCCCAGCAGACCACAGTCATTCTACCCCATCACCCAGCAAAAAAAAAAAAGAAAAAAAAAAGGTGAAAAATAAAAGGAAAAATAATATTAACAAAATAAGAAAAGTTAAAGAAAATTAAAAATACCGTTATATCAAATAAAGGAGAGAGACAGAAAAGGAAAAAGGAAAGAGAGAAGAAAAAAAAGGAGGTGATATCTTAGCTGTTGCATAAGCAATTTATGTGGGAAAAATGAGGAAAGTAAAGAGTCTATATTTAAAAAGAGAATGAAGATGAGTGAAATAGAGAGAGAAAAGTAATAAGCCTAAAATAACATGAAATAACAAGAAATATAGGAGTCCTTACTCTTGAAGAAAGTAAAAATGGAAGTTAAGATTAGAACAAACCAAACAAATTAGCAGAAATAAAACACAAGAAAAGAAATCAAAAGAAGCTCAAATAGCCAAAACAGCAGCTACCTCAACAACATAGAAAAAAAGAGACAAAAAAAGTAAAAAAAAAAAAAAATAAAAATGCTAATAAAAATGTATACATATATGTAGCAGAAGGGACCAAGCGTTAATGGGAATATATATATCGCAATGTGTCCCCAGGACACTAGGTGGTGCTGTGGTTTCCTTAGGAGATGGAGAACACAGCCAGCAACTTCTGTGATGCTTATTCATAACTTAGTTGCCCTTGGTGGTTACCTGATTGTTTTCTCAGCATTCTACCCCACTGGGTTGGGATCTTAAATCTCTCCAGAATCCTTCAGGGGCAGATCTCACTGTGCCTGCTGACACCAGTTCCCATGGGGTATGGGAGTCCCTCAGCCTGTCCCTGATCCTGGCAGGCAGAATTTAGACAGCCATGCTTTAGGCCCTTGCTAAGACTTTTTCCTAACCTTCCCATAATGGCAACCCCCTGGCTGCCTAGACCTTCCCAGTATGGCTGCCTTGCTACCCTTGAGACTAATGGCAGATCCAGTCTAAATGGTATTCCAATCTGGTTGCTGTATACTCTTTGAGTTTGCCTGCTCTTCTAAGCTTTCCACTCAACTCACAGTTTCCCCCTCAAACCAAAATCTCCTGATGGGTTTCCTCCCATCCTGGACCTCTGTGGAAGGGTGGCCAATCCAAATGGGTGGCAATCACTTGCCTAATAGGTCAGATTTCCACTGCTGTGGATCACACACTGTATGTGGCTCACCACCACGTCACTGGTGGTGTAAGGTCTGGATTGCCATCCAGGTATGGCTGGATTCTCTCTTTTTTTCCCAAACTAGGAAAACTCAGCTGAATGATCCTCTGCTCTGCCAACTTGCTCTGCCCCCATAAAATTCTCAACTACATTCCTTGATGCTCTGGAAACATGACTTGGAGTTGAGGAAAAGCTTCTAAGATTTCACTGAGACTGAAGACTAATACAGGCAAAGGGCAAAGAATTTCAGATATATGGAATGAGATGTGCTCAGTAGCAGAAGGTAACATGAGAAAATGTTTGGCTGGGAGTTAGAGAGGAAACAATAATGGTGGGAGAGAAGGTTGGAGAGAATGCCAGGGGCCAGAGGACTCTAGGTTTTATCAAACCATTAAAGATTTTGGTCTATTTTAAGACTAATTGGAATCCATTGTACTATCTTTAATTTGGTTGGTAGGGGAAGTGGATAACAGGACAGATTGATTTGAAAAGATCTACTCTAGATGCAATGTGAACAATAATTTGGAAGGAAATCAACATGTATGCAGAGGGTTCAGTTACAAGGCTCTTCTGCTAGGTCGGCCTCTGTGGGGCCCCCACTGGCATGCCAGATAGGTCTCATCAGGGTGATTGGTCTGTTATGTATAAGCATCAGGGTAAACTTCACAAAGGCAAATATTGTGGGTTAAGGGGTAGGCTTTATTGATGAAGATAAAAATTTAGAGGATCAGGACAGTCAGAAAAAAAATCACAGGTCCTCCATCCTCTTGTCATCTTATGTCAAGCCAAGGCCCTGAGCACTGCTGGGTGTCAACAAGGAGAACATACTTCCCTGTTTTCCATAGGGCAAAAGGGAAGAAGCAGTGTTGTCAGTAGGGGGATACACAAACTGCTGAGCAATGGTCAGTTTGGATTTGGAGTGCCAGTGGTTTGTAAAGAATTGTCTGAGAATGCCAGTCACCCATGGAATGGTATAATCTTCCTTGCTAGAGTAAACAAGTCCCAAGGGAACTTCAGTTTGCATTCAACCCCTTCTTCTAGGAGAAATGGAAACCCCCAGCTCCAACTAGCTCATTGTCCAAGCAATACAGAATGAACTGCCAAGGTCATAGTTTGATAGTCCTGCTCATTGCACTATAGGCACTGCTGCAGGAATCTTCATGAAGGGTGGCAAGCTTTTTCTGTAAAGGACAAGGTAGAAAATAGTTTTAACTTTGAAAACCAGATGATCTCTGTTACAAGTACTTAACTCTGCTTATGAAGCTGTAGACAATATGTAAACAAACGAATATGTCTATGTTACAATAAAACTATATTTACAAAAATTGATGATGACCCATATTTGGCCCATGGGCCATAGTTTGTTGATCCCTGTTCAAGATAAGAGATGATGGTACCTAATGATTTTTTATAAAGATGTAAAAATAAGTCAATGAGGGAAGGAATAGCCTTTTCAACAAATGATACTAGAGCAACTGGAAATCTACCAGTAAAACAATAAACTTTAATCGAAACTTCATACTTTTTGCAAAATTTACTATAAGTGTATCAGATCTATGTGTAAAATCTAAAACAACAAAACTTTTAGAAAAAAACACAGAAAAATTTTGTTATCTGGAGTTAGGCTAAGAGTCCTTTGATATAACACACACAAAAGAATCTATGAAAGAAGAAAACGTGATGATCAGATATTATCAAAATTAAACATGTTTCTTTGCTAAAGCGAGTGTCAAGATAATTCATTAAAAGGTAATCACAGACTGAGAGGAAATACATGTATTTGCAAACTACACACCCAGCAAAAGGTTTGCATGCAAATACATATGGAATTCTCTAAACTCAACATTAAGGAAACAACCAAATTTTATAAATCAGTAGGCAAAATATCCAACATACACATCACCACTGAAAATTCATGGATGGAATATAAGCACCTGAAGATGTTCAATATCATTAGACATTAAGGAAGTGTAAATGAAAACTATAATGAAATATAATTAGAAATAAATGCCTAAAATAAAAAAATTACAATATGAAATGCTGACAAGAATACAGAGCAACTATAACTCTTACACACCTGTAAGTCTTACACACTGCTGATAGTAACAGAAAATAGTATAGTCACTCTGGAAAAGAGTTTGACATTTTTTAATAAAGTTAAACTTACACATACTACATGATTCAGTAATCACACTTTCCTAGAGAAATAAAAGCTTATGTTTACACAAAATATTTACATTAGTGTTTATAATAAATTTATTTGTAATCACTAAAACCTAGAAACAGAAACAACCCAATTATCCTTTAATGGATGAGTGAATGGTTTAAAAAAATTGTGGAATACCACACAGCCATAAAAATGGGAGAGCTGTTGATACATGTACGAACTTGGATACATCTCAAAGGCATGCTGAGTAAAATAAGCCAATCTCAAAAGGTTACACACTGTATAATTTTATTTATATGACATTCTTGAAAAGAAAGGAAAAAACTATGATGATGAACAGATCTGTGGTTGCCAAGGAAAAGCTAAGGTTGGAGAAGGTGTCACAACAAAGGAATAGTGGGGAGATTGTTTTTAAAATTTCAGAATAATGTAAGGGCGCATACAGTTAGGTTGCATTGTTTGCATTTGTCAGGTAAAATCTAACTTGCTATTAAACCTGTCACCCTGGAGGGTGCGATTTACCTCTACATTGTACCCAATAGATGAGAGCTTGCCACACCTCCTCCCCCCTCCCCCTTTTTGAATTTAAATGAGTTTTTCTCTCATATGTGCATGTGGTTGTTCATGTACCAGTTTCACATTAATATTGAGTACACTGGATGCTTGCTTTTTCATTCTTGTGATACTTTACTTAAGAGGATGTTCTCCAAATCCTTCCAGGTAAAAAAAATATGGAATGCTTTATGAATTTGTGTGTCATCCTTATGCAGGGGCCATGCTGATCTTCTCTGTGTCTTTCTACTTTAGTTATATGTGCTGCTGAAGCAAGCTCACAGGACAGGAGATTTTTATGGGATGATGGAGCTTTTCTGTATCTTGATTGTGGTAATGGTTACCCAAATGTACACATGTTAAAATTCACCCAAAGTCAATTTTACTTTATGTTAATTTTAAAAATAAAATAAAATAACCCCAAGTTTGTGAATAAGCAATGATAGCTAGAGTTGTCACAATTCAACCAATAAAACAATTTAGTGTTTCTATGATAATTATTACCAGAATAAGTGCTCATGTTAATTGCTTTTATTTTGTTGGTAAGCAGTTTCCAAATCCTTTTGTATTAACCTGGATGGAGTTGATGATACTTAGTAAGGTATCACAAGAATGGAAAAGCAAGTATCCAATGTACACAATACTAAATTAGCAATTCTTAAAATGATAATAACCAATACTTTGGGGGTGTTTTTAATGTTTTGAAACATTCTGAAAAAAAAGTAATTGAGTCTAACTTGAACAGGGTCACATGATAAGGAAAATACCCTATTTTAGAAATTGAACAGAGGTTTGTGTTCAAGCTCCCATTCTAGCTCCCATTTTCCTTCCCAGTGTCCTTGAACAGGCATTTGTTGTCCTGTCCTGTGGCGTTGATGACTTCCTAGTAGCCAGGAGGGTCACACACTAGTTTCCTGAGCAGGAACTCAGTTGATTGGGACAGGCAGTATCCAAACTCCCTTTTATGAAAGAGATTCCTTGCTGCTCAGAGGAGAAAAAAGAATCACTTAGAGTTAATTTTAGAGCGAATTAATAATATCAACAATAGTAATTACTAATATGCATTGCTATTCTTTTAAGTCAAATTATATGTTGCTATAAACCAGACCTAAAATATGACTTTCTCTACTGGTGAAAATCTTAATTAAAATGATGTATTTTAATATACTTTTGGAACATGATATAAATTATTCCTCAGTACCTCAATTTTTGTATTCTTCCCTTTAATAATCTTTTCTGTGCAGTGTTAAAGAGGAAGAAAATTGGTAATTAATAAAGGAGTGAACAGGTGGCTACACTGCTTCTAAAAGATCAGTAGTGTAATAATTTCTTAATTATTATTATGCACTGTAAGGGTTTTTAAATACATGATGATGTATTTCCTTCTACTTCTGGCACCCTATAGCTAGTGGCATTACATTTCATTTCAAATAATAATTAATAAGAACTGAGGTATCTCTATACATTTTATTCCTCCTGTTTTAGTCTCTTAAGTAACCATTCTGTCACATTTGTTATGCAAATGCTGCAGCGCTGCATGTAATTTCAGCAATATGGGAGACCCCTCTCACAATGCCTTGAAGTACTTTTTTTGAATTAACATTTTATTCCTGAAAGCAGCATTTTTCATATGCCTTTCAAAGAAGCAGATGAAAGCTGCATAATTGCTATGTTTTCATCAAGGTGAACAAACCAATGAAACATTGAAAGTATCAGACAATGAAGGGGAAAAATAAGCTTGTCTTTCCTCTGGCACGCTGGTGTCTGTGAAAGGGTGCTAACTGTACAATTAGATGCAGAGTACCTGCCATCTCCTTAATAACCACCCACTTAGTCGGATAAGTGTCCTGCCTGTCCAGATAAGGCATGTGTTTGATTAAGGGAAATCATTCAATGTAAATGCTGGCCTATGTAGCCAATCAAAGACAGAGTCAGCTTGTCTATTATGGATCTGTCAATCTTGTCTGTTTGCTTATTAAAGTTTCTTTAGCAAACCCAGTGGCCTCCCTTTGGTATGCTAAGCAGGCCCAAACGTTGCTAACATCTTGGAGTGAAGTCACCAGCCTTTGAATGACTCTGAGAGAGTCTACAGGCTTTCCTCAATTTAGCAAAGCGTTTTGTTCCAAAAGTTTGTTTGTAAGTCAGTTGTTTGGAACTTGAGAAGCATTTTTCCCATGGAAACAATGTTACAAATGGTGGGAAGGTTCCCAGGCCAGTTCACAAAAGCCTATTTAATCTAGAATATGGCTGGACTATAGGGCCCATAGCACTAGAAAGCCAATCACCATTAAGATTATTGTTTCTATGGGAAAATGTGCTCCTAGGGCTAATTGTGGATGCCAGAGCAATCCCCCAGCCCTGTCTAGCCTCTGGCAGCTGAAGCCTAGACTCTCCAGGCCAGGCCTCTTTCCTTCAGGCGAAAGGTGGAAGTCCTGGGGGGATTAAATAGGGGTCTCATGAGAGGTCCAGGGACTTAGGGAGAAGATTCTGTAGGGATAGGGTGGCCAGATTTGCAAATAAAACTATTGGGTGTCTAGTTAAAGTTGCCTTTCAGACAATCAGTAAATATTTTACATATATATATATATATATATATATATCCCATGCAATATTTGAGGTATACTTGCCCTTTTTAAAAAGTATTTGTTGTTTATCCAAAATTCCAATTTGATCAGAATCTATATTTTTATTCTACAACCCTAGGTAAAGACTAGAGGCTTGGTTGGTTTGCATGGTTGCAAGGATTCTGAAGCAGACATGTAGGGGTTTAAGAAGGAAGGATAGAATCTTCCAGGTTAGGGAATGCCTCTTTAGGGAAGCAGCAATAAAGGGACATTTCAGATAACTGAGGTTTATAGTCGTCAGTTCAACAATACTTTGGATTGAGCTCTTTCAATTTGATATCTTTCTCAAGCATTGTACTTGCTTCCTTGCCGTCTTGAAAGAGTGAACGTGAGTTTATCATGACAATTTAAGAGTGACATTTTTTACCTTGGGCAAATTGTTTCACTTCTCTATGCCACAATTTCCTCATCTGTAAATGGGGATAATATTATCTACCTCATTGTTTAGTTGTGTATAGTAAATCTGTTAATACAGTATCTGTAAAGGGCTTAGAGTGGTGCCAGGATAACAGTAAGTGCTTTACAGGTGTTGTTTACTGTTGATGTTGTTGTTGTGATTTTATTGTCTTATATTTTACCAACCACCTCAGGAGCAATGAGTTCTGTGGAATTTGTTGTTACAACATTAAATAGCCTCAGATTTTTCTTTTTCTCTGTCTCTCCTCTCTCTTTCTCTCCCTCCCTCTCATAAATTAGCTGTTAACTTTTATCTTTGTCTACATGCTCCATGTTTTTTCAAATCGATGCTTCATTTGTATAATCGATCACATGAAAGCCTGAACTTTGTTATGGCTTTCCAAAGAATGCAATATATAGATTTGGACATACTGCATTTAAAATAATTTCCCTAAACATTTAATAATGTAAATGTTTATTTTACTGCAGAACCCCTATGGTAGGCAGCCTTTTAAAATGACCCTGCTTCAATGATCCTACATTCTGATATTGAGGCTTTTGTGTAATCTCTTCACCTTGACAGACTTAATCACTTGCTTCTAATGAACAATATATGGCAGAAGACTGTGACTTCTGTCTTGCTGGCATTCTCTTATCTTTTTGCTGGCTCACTCTGAGTGAAGCCAGCTACCATGTTGTGAACTGTCCTGTGGAAAAGCCCTGTATGGCAAAGAACCAAGGGAGGCCTCAGGCCAATGTATTACAAGGAATTGAGTCCTGCAATAAACCTCTCAAGTGAATTTGGAAGTGGATCCAGTCCTAGTTAAGCTCTAAAATGATGGCAGCAGCAGTAACACATTGATTCTACCCTTATGAGAGACTGAGCCAAAAGTCTCAGCAAAATTGTGCCCATATTCTTGACCTATAGAAATTTTGAGGTAATGGAGGTATGCTAATTTTTGGCAGTATTCATTATGCAGAAACAGATATAATACTTCCATCTACCTATATTCTACAATTAACCTGTTAATACAGTTGCTTTGTCCCTATACTTGCTGTATCTACTCATATGTCATCTTTCTATTCTATTTAACTGCCAATCTATTCTTGTTTGTTGTTATAATTGTTTTTTATGGCTATATGTCTTTTTTTTTTTTGAGGCAGAGTCTCATTATGTTGCCCTTGGTAGAGGGCCATGGCATCACAGCTCACAGCAACCTCAAACTCTTGGGCTTAAGCAATTCCCTTGCCTCAGCCTCTCAAGTAGCTGGGACTACAGGTGCCCGCCACAACACCTGGCTGTTTTTCATTGCAGTTGTCATTGTTGCTTAGCTGGGCTGGGCCAGGTACAAACCTGCCACCCTCAGTGTATGTGGCAAGCGCTGTAACCACTGTGCTACGGGTGCCAAGCCTTACATATGTTTTTTTTATTTCTAGATTTCTGTCTATGTTAGAAATTTCTAAGGATGTTAGAACACTGTTCTTTGAGTACTTAAAGTAATAAAGTGTTTGATTCTTTCTTAATTATCTATCAAATACTAATTATCCTATAAACTAAGAACATTGTCCAATAATATAACCTTGGAAGATAAGAGGGTAGCCTTCAAACCCCCACCTTACTTTGGGAATCTTTGTATAGTGCCTTCATTTATTCATTCATCTTTTAAAATCCCACATTTAAGATGTTGGTACCTTTTAGTGCTTTGGCCCCAAATTTCATTTTATCATCATTTTCCAATTACTATTGCTGCATAACAACCTACCCTAAATTTATTGTCAAAAAGAAACAATAATTCATTTACTATGCTGAAGGATTCATGGTTCTAGAATTTGGACAGGGCATAGTGGGGATTAGTCCATGTGTTCTGTGGCCTCAGCTGGGAACACATACAGCTAAAGTAACTTGAATATCTGGAGTGTAGAATTACCTGGAGGGCTTTCCACACATGTCTGACACATAGGCTGCAATATCTCGAAAGCTGGACTCGATGAAGCTGTTGTCCAGAGCACCTACATGTAGCCTATCAATATGACTTGGGCCTCTTACAATATGACAGTTATATTTTGAGAGGGAGCATTGAAATGAAGCTTTCAAAGAAACTATGTGTTCTAAGAAAGCTAGGCAGAATTAGCCTAGATTTTATATCCTAGTCTTGGAAGTCCTATAGGTGACTTCTGCCATACTCTATTTTTCAAAGAAGGTACAGCACATCCAGGTTCAAAAGGAGAGGGCATGGACTCCATTCTCAATAACAAGAGTGTCAAATAATTTGCAGCCATGTTTTAAATCAACACACACCTTAATTTCTTTTAACTCTTCCCTGTGCCTACTAAGAAAGTAGAATGTCTTGGAAGACACTGCCAAAATTATTCACATGCCACTTTCAGACAATCACAGGAAACCAAGAAATGGTAGTAGACCAAGTAAACAATGTAATTTCTAAACCACAGTGTATTCACTCAAATGACTGATGACTCATTCATTTTCAAATTTGGGAATAGAAACTTGTTGACATTACACAGCATGTTGACACCTTACTATCTCAACTGCAAAGAAAGTTGACAACTGAGACACAGAAAATTTCTCCCTCAAATTATATTTCCATGGGTCCTTAAAGTGTATATATATATAAGACTTTCACTGTGCCCTTCATGTTTCTCTCTTCATTCATAAATCTCATTCCATGGCTTGATCCACATCCACATACCCAGGTAGCCTCTTAGGAAACATTTATTGAATAAAATGTGGTATATGTGTACCATGGAGTACTATTCAGCCAGAAAAATGATGAATTAATGCTTTTGTAACAATTTGAGAGGAACTGGAGATTATTATCCTAAGCAAAGTATCTCAAAAATGGAGAAAAAAAAAACACCATATGTACCTTCTAATACATTGGAACTAACGGACAAGCACACAAGGGCACAGAGGGAAGTAAAAGTTGTAGGAAATCAAGCAGGGGTTATGGGGAGAAGGAAGGGAAAAAAACCCACCTAATGGTACACTGAACACTAATCAGGTTATGGGCACATTTATAACCCTGAAACTATGTAACAAAAATATTTGTACCTCTTCATATTTTGTAGCAATAGAAAGAAAATCTCTGGGCCATTCTCTTTTCACTGAACGTTCTTTCATATTTTGTCATTGACTTTACTATAAAAATGTGCAGATGTGAGTGTGGGGGTACGTATGACAATCCCATTATGATACAACTGTATTTTCCACACCCCAATATAGATCGAATATTCTCTTCTAATGTGCCATCCCTGCTGCTTATAGCAGAGCCAAAGCTATTGGCATCTCTGCTCTGAGTCAGCCTGAAGTCTCCTGTTAGAAGCTGCCTCACCCTGCTCCTGAGAGTGAAGCTGCCCAGTCGGATGTCTTTGTTGTGTTTTTTATCTATGTCACCTTGCTTGAAGGGGTCCTGAAGCAGTTTACTTAATCTTTCTACCTTTACATGCTTCATGTCAGCAATACATGAAGAAGATAATTTTTCTTATTTGCACTTCCTGTTGAGAACCATGAAAATGCTGAAGCTAACTCATCCAATTTTCATTACATTTCTCAAGTCACAGAAAATGATAAACCGAACTTAATTTTTTGAGAAAAAGTGGTAAATATGTATTCTTTTTAGTCATTTAGTTTCTATTAAACATTTTGTAGAAATTAATCTTTGAGGAGGAAAATATTTTTTGTAGAATGTTCACATTTATAAATTTATTTTTATATTGATAGATAAAATAGTTCTATAATTAACATGGGAGTCCAGATATTTATCTTATACAATATGATGTTTTGAAGTACATATACATTATGTAATTAATGTATACATTACCTCACATTGTTATTTTTGTGGTAAGAACATTTAGCACTCATTCTTTTAGCATTTTCTTGAATAAAATATATGATCATTAATTGCAATCATTGGGCTGTACAGTATATCTGTTGAACTCATTCCTCCTATTGAAAACTGCAGCCTAGGGGATTAGGAGCAAGATGGCGGCCAAGTAACAGCTTCCTTGCAACTGGGCACAGTGAGTCTCAGGAGAGGAGACTTCAGGCATCTCTGGCTGGTGGGATCTGCCCAGAAACATCCCTTTGGAGACACAGGGATTCAGCGAGGGACTTCTGGATCCCATAAGGAGGACAAAAGCAGTGGAGAACTGGCAAGTGTTTGCATGTGTTGATTCGGTCTAATCCCACCAGCAGCTGTAAATACAGCAGCAGTGAGACTGCAAACTGGAAAGACCTTACCTGTGGGCTATTTGGGGTTTTTTGTGGACTTTGCACTCAGTTGAACTACCTTGGGAGAACTTGGGCAAGTTAGCTTTGTCTAGGGCCCCAGACTGAGCTGCTGAGCTGGATGGAGCTAATAGTGTTCAGCTGTGGGCTGCACGGAGCCACTGTGGGAGAACTGCCCTGGCAAGCTTCACCCTCAGGGTTGCAGAGCAAGGATGGGTGGGAGTGAGTAATCTAGTGATTGAGAAGCCTAAAGGCAGGAACTGAGATGCATTACAGCCTTGGCCCTCAGGGGCATAGTGTGAGATCGGTTTTGGCACACTAGGTAAGTGGATAGCCACTTCAAGAGTGATCCCAGTGACAATTGCTTTCCCAGGAAAGTTTTTGCTTAGCCCAGGTTAGCAGCATGAGGAAGAAATAGCAGAAAAGTCCTGACAACATGAAAAACCAGACCGGAGCAACCCTCCCCCCACCAACTAAGGGACCATGAGTTAGCTACTGTAGAGGATTCCACCTATAAAGAAATGTTAGAAATGACAGAAAGGGAATTTAGAATACAGATGATGAAAACAATGAAGGAAATGATGGAAACAATGAAGGAAACTGCTGATAAAGTGGAAAATAACAAAAAGGAAATCCCAAAACAGAATCAAATAAGAGATGAACAATATGAAGAATATAGAAAGGATATAGCAGAGCTGAAGGAACTGAAGTAGTCAATTAAGGACTTAAAGATGCAATAGAAAGTATCAACAACAGATTAGACCATGCAGAAGAAAGAATATCAGAGGTAGAGGACAAAGCTCTTGAGATAACTCAGATAGTTAAAGAGGCAGAAAAGAAGAGAGAGAAAGCAGAATGTTCATTGACAGAATTATGGGACTTTATGAAGCATTCAAACATATGAGTTATAGGTATACCAGAAGGGGAAGAAGAATGCCCCAGGGCAATGGAAGCCATGCTTGAGAATATTATAAATAAAAATTTCCCAAATATCACCAAAGATTCTGACACATTCCTTTCAGAGGGATATCAGACCCTTAGTTGCCTCAACTCTAACTGAGCTTCTCCAAGACACATTGTGATGAACCTGTCCAAAGTC
>NW_003852626.1:426154-438058 GCF_000181295.1 Otolemur garnettii
GAACACTACCACACTTATCAATTATCTCAATAAATGTTAATGGCTTGAATTCCCCACTGAAGAGGCATAGATTGGCTGACTGGATTTAAAAACACAAGTCATCAATTTACTGTCTGCAGGAAACACACCTAGCTTCAAAAGACAAATTAAAACTCCAAGTTAAGGGTTGGAAGACAATTTTTCAGGCAAATGGAATTCAGAAGAAAAGAGGAGGTGCAATCTTATTTTCAGATACACGTGGATTTAAAGCAACTAAAGTGAAAAAAGACAAAGATGGTCACTTTATATTGATCAAGGGAAAAATACAACAAGAAGACATTTCAATTCTAAATATTTATGCACCCAATTTAAATGCTCCCAAATTCTTGAAACACACATTACTCAGTCTGAGCAATATGATATCCTATAATACCATAATAATAGGGGACTTTAGTACTCCTCTTACAGAGCTGGACAGATACTCTAAATAGAAATTAAACAAAGATAAAACTGCAGCCTCTGGTAGCTACTGCTTTACTCTGTTTCTTTTTTTGGTTCCATGTATAAGTGAGATCATGCAGTGTTTGTCTTTTTGTGAATGGCTTATTTTACTTAACTTAGTTTCCTCCAGGTTCATCCATGCTGTTGTAAATGACAGAATCTCCTTTTCATGGAGGAAGAGTATCCCATTGTGTATACACACCACCTTTTATTTATTGATTTATCTGTTGATAAACACTTAGCTTGATTCCATTTTTTGTTTTTTTGGCTGTTGAGAATACAGCTACAATAAACAGGGGATTGCAAATATCTCTAAAATATACTGATTTTATTTCCCTTGGATATGTACCCAATAGAAGATTGTTTGATCACCTTCAGGAATATCTATGCCATTTTTCATAATGGCTGTACTAATTTACATTCCCATCAATAGTGTGCAAGGGTTCTCTTTTCTCTACATTCTTGCCAAAACTTGTTACCTTTTGTCTTTTTATAATAGCTATTCATGTTAGGGAAGATGTATTTCAGATCCAGTTGTCTAGAAATAAGTTATCATCTGTAATAAGCTTAAAAGATGTAATTAACAGCTGTGAGCAGTGGCTCACACCTGTAGTCCTAGCACTCTGGGAAGCTGAAGCAAGTAGATTGTTTGAGCTCAGGAGTTTGAGACCAGTCTGATAAGAGCCAGACCCCATCTCTAAAAATATCTGGGCATAATGGCAGGCACCTATAGTCCCAGGCACTTGGGAGGCTGAGACAAGAGAATCTGTTGAGCCTGAGAGTTTGAGGTTGCTGTGAGCTATGACACCATGGTACTCTGCCAAGGGCAACAAAGTGAGACTCTGTCTCAAAAAAGATATAGATAAGTCCTTTCTTGAACTTCTCAGCTTATGGATCCAGGAACTAAATAGACATCATCTCTTTATAAATTACAGTCTCAGGTATTCCACTATAGCAACACCAGACTAAGACAAGTTATATTAAAAAATGCACAAAATCGCTAATAATCAGGCAAGTGAAAATCAAAACCACAGCCACTATTTATAGATTTGGGAAGTACTTTGTACTTCACTTTAGAACCACCCCCCACACACACACCATTGTGTCCTTTGACAAGCAGACTCATTTTGCCACAAAATTAAGCCATTTTTTGGCTATTGAGAATAATGCTGCAATAAACATGGGAGTGCAGATATCTCTTTGACGTACTGATTTTACTTCCCTTGGTGAGTGGAAGGCCATGTTACTGAGCACATGCATAACTTTCATCCCTGCCACTACCTTGGCCCATGTGCAAGTACTGATGTAGTTGGGCAAAGAAGTTGACTGGTATCATTATAATTTTTCATCTTGCCTAGCAGATTATTTGAGGCCTCCTCTGAAGTGGCAGATCTGTTTGGCCAACATTCATATGGGACATATATGGGCACTCTGTGCCCATTCTGAGATGTCCATCTACATACTTTTTCTAACTTTGTCATCAAAATTCCAACAGTGTTTCTTCCAATTGCCTGACCAACCACCCATCCTATTATCCATAATCAAGGGACCTAGGTCTGAAGTTCATAGGATCAGTCTCTGGGGATTGAGAATAGATGGACTGTGGGGAACAGACAATAGCCAGAACACAGGCTGCTCCAGATTTCCTTCTCTTAAAGGACTTGAGTATCTTCCCTCACTCCCAAAGCCTAATCTTAAGTCATGAACTCTGACTTGGTTCTGCTTGTGGTCTGGTAGAGGTGGAGGAAGCAATTAGGTTTATTAGTTCAAATTAGTTTGGCAATTAAGCCTGATTCCCCTTTTCCATCACAGTCTGTCACACTCCCAGCCACATAAATGTTGGGGGACTCATAGGAGCAAGCATATGTCTATTTACCCTTTTAAAAAGTATTTATTAAGGATCTATCATGTACAAAGGAGACATAAGAATATAGTCAGTGGTGAATAAACTATATGAGGCTTCTGCTGTTTTCATACTCTAGAAGGGATAGGTAATGTACAACTAAAATGAATAAAAACATTTGAGTGCTTATAAATGGAATGAATTTGTGCACCTTCTCTTGTGCACCTCTGGCCACTTGTCTCCTCCACTCCCTCTGGGCCCATCATAGTATCACACACATGGGAGATATAGAAATGTGTATGAGATAAATAACTGAGCAACTGCACAAGGAAACAGAATCATGACTGGTATATCAATGAAATCATCAAGTATTATGTCCTGGTTCTGAAATGCCAGGCCTCTCCTTAGCAAATGTTGGCAATTCCAGTTAGGAGCTGTCTTAAAAGCTGCTAGCCCCAGACACAGCAAAAGTGATGGCCTGGGAGGCCTTTAGTAAAGCCCAAGGTTTGATGTAGTAGACTGTGTGTTTGTGTTCACTCCAAAGTCATATGTTGCTATCTTAAACCCCAGTGTGATGGTATCTACAGATGATTAGGTCATGAGAAAGGAGTCCTCATGAATGGAATTAGCACCCTTATAAAACAGGCCCCTGAAGAGCTAGATTGCCCTTTTTCTTCCATACAAAAACATAAGGTAGATGGCATAGGACCATTCTGAGCATTCTGAGACCCAGAAGAGGACTTTAACCAGAATCTAACCATGCTGGCACCATGATCTTGGACTTTCAGCCTCCAGAACAGTGAGAAATAAATTTTTGTTGTTAGTAAGTGACCTCTTTTATGGTATTATGTTATAGTAACCCCAAGAGACTAAGACACCTGGCTCTACACTTCATTTCCCATCTTTGTTCTTGTTAGTGCTTCTCTTTATGGCCTATCAGGGCCCATGTTGTGGTTGAGCTGTGCTTAAGGGCTCAGGTGATTCAAATGGCCTTTCAAGATGTTGCTAGACATATTGTCTTATTTTTCTCATTTAAGAGCAGAAATGATATCTCTGAAGAAATAAAAAAAAAAAGTGGGTGAAGTTAGAAAGGTAGCAGGATCTGTACCTATAGTACCCTTGGGCCTCCTACACCCACTCCAACTGTTTAGGATTGGAGAGTATTCTCTGGATCCATAATAAGCCCACAACAGCCAGCTATTTGCAGCTACTGTTGATGCCTTTGCAAATAAATGACTATTTTTTTGTACTAAAGTGATAAAAACCCATATATAACATGAAATCTACCCTAAGTGTCTAGTATATTATTGATAACAATATGTACATTTTGTATAGATTTCCAGAGATTTTCATCTTATGCAACTGAACCTATAAACCCATTAAATAACAACTTTCCTCTCCTCGCTTATCCCCTAGTAACCACTAGTTTTGCTTGTATGGGTTTCACTACTTTGAATACCTCATATATGTGAATTCTTGCAGTATTCCTGCTTCTGTGATTGGTTTATTTCACTTAACATAATGTCCTCAAGGTTCATCCACATTGTACCAAATGACAGGATTTCCTTTTTTTAAAAAAAGCTAAATAATATACCATTATATCTATATAAAACATTTTCTTTATTCATTCATATGTTGATGAACATTCAGATTGTTTCCAGGTCTTGGCTTTTGGGAATATTGTTGCAATGAACAAAGGAGTGCAAGTATGTCTTCAACATACTGATCTCATATTCTTTTGATAAATACCTAGAAGTACAACTGCTGGATCATATGATAATTCTATTTTAAATTTTCCTTACTGGCCATATCAATTTATTTTCCCACCAACAGTGCGTAAGAGTTCCCTTTTATCCACATTCTTGCCAACAATTGTTATCTGTTTTGTTTTGCTTTTTATGACGGTCATCTTAATGGATGTGAGTTGGCTTATCTTTTTCAAAATCTTTTACACATTGCATTTTTATTTTAAAATATGAAAGGAGTACAAATGTTTTTGTTACCATAGGTAGCTTTTATCATGCTTAAGTCAGGGTTATTCATATGCCTGTCACTTTTGTGTATTATAGGAATGGGGCCAGGTTCTTAAAGTA
This sequence comes from Otolemur garnettii, assembly GCF_000181295.1. Lineage (NCBI taxonomy): Eukaryota > Metazoa > Chordata > Mammalia > Primates > Galagidae > Otolemur > Otolemur garnettii. The sequence continues at coordinate 430,571 of NW_003852626.1, forward strand.
AAGAGAGACAAAGCACCAATGTGGGCATCACATGATTTGGAGGATTTGTTTGTATTTTGAAGGGAATTGTATTTGCATTTTTGTCTTCTCAGTTTGAAGCATATTTATTTTGTAAGAGGAAATATGTTTACTTTTTCTGATTAGAAATAATGTACATCCAGAGATACATGTACTTTTGGGAACTGGGTAGTCAAATGAGAGGAAGCTGGGATGAGGGCTGGGAATAGCTCCTAGAATAGCCTGCCTCAGAGATCATTATCTGATTACTGGTATTTGGCACTTTTCAATTTAAGGGATATGTTCCTAATGATGAGAAATGGCGATGATAGTGATTCACAAACCAGGTAACAAATATTATCACTGGCTCCTAAAGACTTAAGTATCCCCAAAGTAATGCTTCCATTTCTTCCACGTGATAGATAAGCCAGCAATCCATTATCAGAGTGTTCTTAGATCTTTGTTCCCTATGAATGAGCCTCTCAATGAATGTCATCTATAAAGGACTGGGGGTTGATTCAGCTAGTGTCCCAAGAGCACTGTCACAGGTAAGAATGAAATGCTTTCCACAGCATCTATCCCACCACTGCCAAGTCCATTTCTTATTATTCTTCAGCACCAGCTACTCAGGGTGGACAAAGTCCATTTCCCTCCAAATTTCAGCATCCTGATCAACTCATTTTGTAAAAATTTCCAAAGTGTAAGAGGACAAGAGAATGCTGGCATGGTTTGCAGCTATTATGTAACAAGCCACTTAGGAAGTGGAGCCTTATGCTCAGGAACTCTTTCAGGGTAAATAAGTCCTAGAAGGTGAAAAATTCCCTTTGCTATATTGAGATCACTTGCAACTTGAAAGACATAGATGTTATGGCTTACATTCCACATGGCAGGTAAGAGTACTGAGTTTTAGCTAGTAAGTCAGAAAAGGAAGGAAGAAAAGAGCAGTTTCTGGTGCCTCGAATGTACCATCATTCAAAATATGTGGTCACCAGCATTTGAAATCTGCTTTCTCAGATTTCCATGGCAGTTGGACTTGACAGTGAAAATCAGAGTTTCCAAAAGGATAAAGCACTTTCATTTGACTTGAACAATACATGGGCAAGACAAGTAGGGTTTCATCTGGAGTCACCCAGCCTCTGATGCTTTTCACATCTGACCAGCACATTTCGCTCATCACCTTTTCCTCATGTTAGAATTTGTGAGTTCTTGAGGTAGAAATCTCATCCAGATGTTGCCAAATCCTATACAATTACAAAAAGGTCATAAGGGCCTTTTGATGTCCTGACAACTTGCAAAGCCTTTGCAAGCTCTTCTCTTCTGAGTAGGATAACACAAGGTCCCAGCAGGTCATAGCCTCACTTCAGAACATAGAAATCCTTAGTATTCAAGGATTTCAACTCCAAAAGTCAGCCCATATTGCCTACTTGTGGGGCTGCCCTGGGCTTCAAGGTATGGGTTCAATCGGCAAGTGAAAGAACGAGTTCCATATGAGTTTTCCAGATGCAGACAGGAAGCTCCAGCAGCTGCTGTCTTGGTTTTGCCTGCAAGCCAGACTTATAAGCAGAAGCAGGCCTGAGGACCTGCTGGGAAGAGGTCCTGGGAAACACACACTTGTTTGCTGTCTATGTCTTTATGTATTTTTCCATGTGCAATAAGAGGAAAGAGTCACAAAACTGTTCACAGCTGAAAAGTAGTACAGTGATGGGGCTCAAGCCTTTTTACTTAGAAGTATGGAACTCACCATAGAAACCTTGATTCCAGAGGCCTGAGAGTGAGAACAAAACTGATTACATAACTTGCAAGGCTGGTATAATGTGAAAATGTGGGTCCTGTTCAAAAAGTGTAATATGTAATGCATATTTCAAAACTCCTATAGCATAGCATTAAAGCACAAGTACACGAACCCCTTCAAAGCATGGGGCTCTGTGTGACTGCTTAGGTCACATGGTTATGAAGTCCATGCTGGCTATAACAAGCTTCCACCTTCTTAGAGAAGATACTATGTGATCAAGTCCTGTTCACATATTTCCTCAAATAGAGGATCCCTCATTTGGGTTTATAAAGCTGGAGAAAAGGCATGGTGGAGTTTACCCCAGTCCTTAGGTTCTTAATTGACTAGCAGGTTGATCCAGCTGGTGGAACTCATCTGAGCACACAACCATTTGACCTTGTGGGGCTTCCCAGGGTGTCCTATGCATCACTTACTTTCTGGTGTCCACTGATTGCTTACTCACTCAAGACACATAGTTTCAAATTTTAAAAGGGAGAGAAAAACATACAATGAAATAAATCAAAAGACAACCGATTTGTTGATTAGAAGGCTAATATCCCTAATATGTAAATACTGAAAATTTCTTGGACAAAGGATGCAAAACCAGATATAAAAATGTAAAAAAGACATGAGCAAACAATTTGTAAGAAAGATATGAAATTAGCCCTTAACTATATTAAAGATATTTAACCTCACTAAGGTAAGGGCAATAGACTGAATGTGTGTGTCTCCCTAAAATTCAGACACTGAAATTCTAACACCCAAGGTTATGGTATTAGGAAATGGGGCCTTGGGGAAATGATTAGGTCATGAGAGTGCAGCCCTCATGATTAGGATTAGTGTCCTTATAAAAGAGAGACATCTTGCCCCTTTGATCATGTGAGGACAGAGGAAAAAGACAGGAAGACAGGAACTATGAACCAGGAAGAGGCCCCTCGCTAGACACCAAATCTGCTGTTGTCTTGATTTTGAACAATTAAAAATGAAATTTAAAAAATCTATTTTGAGAAATGGAAAACTGACCCCAATGACAGATTTTAGAATTCTATCATAACATTGTAATAGTTATTATAACTGAATTCTATATGTTCAAACAGTTTGGTAGAATCCTGGAAGACATAAAAAAGACCCAACTTGTTCTTATAGAGATGAAATGAGTGTTTATGATGACAAAATCATTGACGAGATTAGCAGTAAATTAGATATAACAATAAGAAAGGTTTGTGTATTTCAAGACATTGCAATATTACTAATTTAGATATGAATAAAAATGAGTTAATGCAGTTGTGTCAATCTTTTATAATCTTTACAATCTTTTGCTATTATTTACAAATAAATCTTTTTGCTATTAATGTTTGTTTAGAATCTACTGTTTAAACATAAGATACATGTATGCCTTACATTACCATGAGAATTGCAGACTGGGATTTCAGTGAAAGTGATCTCAAACAATTCCAAACCAATTAGGAAATTACTATGATGATTTTTCAAGGATAAGTACTAAAAATGTAGTAATGTAAAGTTCATTTTGTTCTTTTGCTTGTGGTTAATCCAGTTTTCCCAGAACCATTTGTTGTATATGTCTTCTTTCGTCCATTGCATGTTTTTGTCTGCTTTGTCAAAAATCAGTTGGTCATAGCAATGTGGTTTAATTTCCGGGTTCTTTTATTCATTTCCATTGGTCTATGTATCTACATTTACACCAGTACAATGGTGTTGTGGTTACTCTAGCCTTGTAGTATATTTTGAAGTCAAGTAATGTGATGCCTCCAGATTTGTTCTTTTTGCTGAGAACTGTTTTGGCTATTTGGGGTATTTTATGGTTACATATGAAGTTTATTATTTTTTATATATCTGAAAGAAACGGAATTGAATTTTGATAGGAACTGAATTAAATCTGTAAATAACTTTGGGCAATATGGAGATTTTAATATTGATTCTTCAAATCCAAGAGCAGGAGAGGTTTTTGTATTCATTTGTGTCATCTCGAATTTATTTCATCAGTACTTTGTAGTTTACCATGTAGAGATGTTTCACCTAGTTACATATATTCCTAGGTATTTTATTTTCTTTGTAACTAATGTAAAGGTTATTGAGTTCTTGATTTGACTCTCAGCTTGACTATTTGTAGTATATGGAAATACTAGTGATTTGTGTACATTAATTTTGTGACCTGAATGTTTACCAAGGTTATTTATCAATTCTCGGAGTCTTTTGGTGGAGTTTTCAGGTTTGTTTTTTTTTTTTTTTTTTTTTTTGGTATATGATCATATCATTGGCAAAAAGGGAAAGTTTGAACTCCTCTTTTCCAATTTGGTTGCCCTTTCCCTTGTCTGATTGCTCTGAGTAGGACTTCCAGCACTATGTTGAATCGGATGGCTGACAATGGACACTTTTGTCTTGTTTCAGTGCTTAGGGAGAAACCCTTCAGGTTTTTTCTGTTCAGTATGTTGGCCGTGGTTTGCTATATAGGGTTTTTATTATTTTGAATTATGTTCTTTCTATGACTAGTTTGTTGAAGGTTTTTATAATAATGGGGTGCTGGATTTTTATCAGATGCTCTTTGTGCATCTATTAGAGTGATCTTATGGTCTTTGCTTTTAATTTTGTTTATGTGATGAATCATATTTATTCATGTGTATATGTTGAACTATCATATCCCTGGGATGAATCCCACTTGATCATGTTGGATTACTTTTTAATGTGCTGTTGAATTCAGTTTGCTAGCATATTTGAGAATTTTTGCATCTATGTTTATAAGGGATATTGATCTATAGTTTCCCTTTTTCTGTTGTGTCCTTCCCTGACTTTGGTATCAGGATGATACTAAGTTGGTAGAATGAATTGGGGGAGTGGATTTTCTTTTTCTCAATGTTATGGAACAATTCAGTAGAGTGGGTGTGAATTCTTCTTTGTAGTTTTGATAGATTTCAGATGTGAATCCCTCTGATCCAAGGCTTTTGGGGAGAGAGAAAGAGGGCCTTCAATTTCATTACTCATTATTGATCTACTCAGGTTTCCTATTTTTTCCTGATCCAGGCTTGAGAAGTTGTATGTTTCCAAAAATTTATCCATTTTCTAGTTTGTGTGCACAGAAGTTTTCAAACTTCATAGATATCTTATAAATCTGTAGTATCAGTTGTAATGTCTCCTTTCTCATTTCTTATTGAGGTTATTTGGATCTTTCTCTTCTATTTATGGTAACCTAGCTAGATGTCTAATGATTTTGTTTATCTTTTTTGTTTCTTTGAGATTTTTTTTTTTACTATCTTATCTATTCCATCCATTTTACATGCCATCTATAATCCAAATTCCATATTGGTCATTTAAGTAATTTCCTTTTGGTTGAAATACATTACTAGAGAATTGATGTGATCTTTAGTAGGAGGAAGGAGGTGTTAAAATAGCCTGTTTTTTTCATGTTACCAGAGTTGTTAGGCTGGTGTCTTCTTATCTGAGGCCACTTCTATCAGCTCAAAATGGATATCAGAATTAGTACACCCCTTCTCCCCCTGCTAAGACCTCTGTTGCTCAGAGAAGATAGAATGGGTCCTTTGATGGTGCGCTTGAGTCCTAGTTCAGAAGCTTGACCAGGCAGGAGAAAAGTAGATGCAGGAGCAGAATAGATGTACTGTGAGCCTTTAACACTGCTGCTCTGCTGCAGTTCTCACTGTTCCCCTGTGACTGTCACTAGGCTTCTGTGGCAGAACCAGCCCCTGGTACCAGCTGTATTCATGAAGTTAGACTGGCTAGCAGGATGGAATATGCATGCAGGATGGAGGAAGTGATATGGTCATGGTGCGCAGGCCTAGGTGGCGGAGATGGCATGTGCTTGCACAGGGTGAGTTGAAAACAGGGTTTGGTGCAGGGCATAGCAGGTACTTGTAGCAGAGTCAGCCTGTGTGTGGAGTGGACTCACAGGGCATGGGGTGGAGCTGCCCCTAGTTCAAAGCAGACCAATGGGTCACAACTTACATGGACTCTAGGACAGGGCTGACAAGTGGGACCGGGTACCTACATGTGAATGAACAGATCCACAGGAGGCGGTACTCATGCATATGGGCCAGGGTAGCTATAGGGTAAGGTATGTAGGAGGAGTAGGGTACAGGATGATATGGATCTGTGGTGTATAGTCTGCCCAGAACCAAAAGCAGTGGTATCTCTGGCTATCACATCCTAGTCCAGGCACATCAGGTGGTAGTGGTGGTGGTAGCAGTCTAGCTTCCTCAACAGTGGACAATGGGTGCTACTTTGGGTGCATGCTTCACCTGGGTCCCTACATGTGAATGAACAGATCCACAGATCCTTTCTGCTCTACTCACAGTCCCCAAAAGTGGCAGTGGTGCCTATGCCCTGCCCCCACGGCACACATAATTGCCAGGATTCCCCCACTCCTTACCTCCCTGGCAAGGCAAGGAGGATGCAGCAGTCACAGATCTGACCTCTGGGAAAAAGTAGCATTCTGTGGTTGGGATCCTACAGTGTCACCAGCCACAGCACCCAGGGCTTGCAAGCCATCCTTTCTAGAGCAATGCGGCCACACAGCCCTGACTCTGTATCAGTGCAGGGGTTGTCCTGCCACTCCAGTTACAGTATCCTCAGGGAAACATGGAGCCTGGGATTTTCTCCATTGTCCCTTTTTCCATGTGTGGGCACCTTCCTTAATTACCTCTACCCTTGCTCAGCAGCTCAGCCCAATTCTGTATTCTTCCCTTCCCTCTTCCTCTCTGTGGATTCTCAGTGCTCTGACTCAGATGATCAATGCAAAAGTGGATATTATTTGCCACTTTTGATCCTTTCTGTGAGAGCTGTGTTTTGCAGGATATTTCTAATCTGCCATCTTGGCTCATTCTTATGGTTCTATTTTTTGTATTAAAACTATCTGTATGCAGTGCTCCCTTTTACTACCATCACAGGATGCAGACCACTCCCACTGCCCAACTCCTGTTCAGCCACTGCACCACCCCAGGTTTCTGATAAAGTTGGATCATCAGCATTGAGTATGTGACCTCCCCAAACAGCATTATTTCAGTCCTTTCAATGAACTTTTTTTTTCTTTAAATGCTCTTTTATTTATAATTAAATATTGAAATCTCACAGCAAAACTTTCTTCTTCACTATTCAAACAAAATGATTTTTAACAAAAGAAAATATTTAATTATATGTAATTTGCCTAACCAAGATGTTTATTCAAATAACTAATTTCACAGCCAGTAAGGCCTAAATATTTATCCCTTTTCATTGTGTACTTTTTTAACTTTATTCAAATTAATATGAGGGTATAATTTTTAGGTTGCATTGTTCTCACTTCCAGGGTAAAGTTCCATTTGTAGAAGAGACCTTCACCCAGGTGCTGTGTTATACACCCTCACAGTGTGCACATTAGTTGAGATCTCGCCTTATGCCCTCCCTCCTTCTGCCATAGGACGTCTTCCTACTCGCTCCCGCTTCCCTGTACTGACGAGCTCAATGAACTTTTAGTAGGGGAGATGTTTGGGGTTTTTGAGAACCTTTAGTTGCTTATATCACAGGGTAAGGTGCAACAAACATCATTATAAGGTAGGCATCACTGTCCGCCATTTTTGAGGGGGTGTCATTATCACCCCACACGTCACACCTCTCCTCATCTGGGTCTGCTCACTACCCCTACCGGCGGAAATGCCAAGTCATTTTACTCTGTGCCTAGAGTATAAAATGTTTTTCTTTCCTTTTTTTTTTTT
>NW_003852626.1:438088-545474 GCF_000181295.1 Otolemur garnettii
GCCCTGGGTAGAGTACTATGATGTCATAGCTCACAGCAACCTCTAACTGTTGGGCTGAAGTGATCTTTTTGCCTCGGTTTTTCTATTTTTAGTAGAGACAGGGTCTTGTTTTGGTTCAGACTGGTCTCAAACCCGTGAGCTCAAGCAATCCACATGCCTCATTGTCCCAGAGTGCTAGGATTAGAGGCTGGAGCCACCGCATCCAGCTGGAGTATGATGTTAATGGAGAAATGTGTCTTCAGTACTCAATTCTACCCCAGTGTTTATCCTCTGTGTCTGGTTCTCTGTGAACTTGGTTGTCTGATGCCACTGTGTAGAACCCACCCACCTTCATTCCCATATACTCACCGCTTCCCACCTTCATTCCCATAAACGCAACTCTTCCGACTTCCATTCCCATAAACCCACCACTTCCCGCCTTCATTCCCATACACCCATCGCTTCTGCCTTCATTCCTATACACCTACCGCTTCCCGCCTTCATTCCCATACATCCACCTCTTCCCTCCTTTCCCTCCTTCCTCCCTCCCCACCATTACTGAAAACACAGAGACACATCATTTCACGAGTGATTGATTTTATTTTATCATCATCGTGTGTGAAATTCACCGTCTACACGGTTGGGTATTGCTCAGTGGCCAGACCTCCAGAGAGTTGAGAGATAGCTCTGAGGTTTCTGGCCTCCCCTTGAAGTTAATGGCGTCTGAAGGAGACACCTGAGGGGCCCTCCCCAGCGTCGTTCGGATTGCGGCTCTTGGTCAGCCGGTGATAATGGCCCAACAGTACTGCTGGTCTCCTTTTCTTCGATTTCATCGAAGGGGTGGTCATTTTTGGAGTTTTTCTCCTCAAGCTACATCGTCGGCATCGTTTTGCCCGCTTGGCTTTCTTGGGTGCCTGAAAGAACAACAGCGATCACAGAAGGGTAGTGGTTTGGGGGAAGAATCAGAGGACTGAAGAGAGCTTGGGAGGAGTGCCTGATGAGGGGAATTTGTGTGGGCCAGGAGTAGGGGAAGAGTCTTGGGGGGGAGAGAAGGGGAAGGTGGGGAGGAGCTTAGTTGTGTCGCTCACCTTGAAGCTGCCTCTGGACCTAGGGCAACAAGGGGCCTTCCTCTTCCCCTGTTTGGTCTTGGTGGATGATTGTTCAGTGATGGTGCTTGAGGCTTGTGGTTTCCTGGCCATCTTCACCAACTCAATGTTTCCTCAGTCGTCTACTCCGGCCTTATGATCTCCCTGGATGTGTGCTGGCCAGGACAGGGCTTGGCCACACCCCTGCTTTTGTTTAGTCATCCACTCCCCAACCAATGGTAGCCCTGGGGGACCTTAGACGTCACAATGCACCACCCTGATATCTTCATGGGGGAGGGGTAATGTGAGGGAGGCCAGGATGTCCTGGTTGGAGAAAAGGGATATTTCTTTAGCATTTCTAAAGAACCTTCTAAAGTGACCTGCTGCCCTCCTCATTCCCCTATATCAGTTATGGTTCACATGGCAAGGAGAGGGTCTTTTCCAAGCCTTTTCACACAGCTTTCTATTTGATGGTACATTCTGTTCCTTCTCACACTCCATCATTACCTGGTGACTTGTATGACAGTCTACCCGTGGCACCCTGACCATACTTAAGTGACTGTAGAGATGTGAATCATCCACCTACCTCCTAAAAATTCTTCTTACATACCTTGAAGACATCTCACTTCCTAAATACCGTTAGAAAACTTTACCATTCCATCTCCTTTTCCCAGTGACCATGTAGCTCTCCTCAGCTTTCCATTTTCCATTCTGAAATCACTACCTTCAGTCTGTCTTCACTGTTTACACTTGCTCCACTATGTATCTTTGTCTTGTTTCAAATATGGGTGTTATGGCCATCTCAGTAGGTGTAGTACCAGACTTGGATTTTAACAGTGTATGGGACAATGAGACAGATATTTAAGTGCCAGTTATGGTGGGAGATTGTATGCAGGAAACTATAACCTAAGATTGATGAGTATTACCAAGAAGGAGTTTGCCTTAACCACAGCCATGTGACCCTCAGTGCTAAGTTCTTCTCTACAAGTGTCCTCACAAACTAGACACTTTTCTCACCTTACATTACTTCTGGTATCATTATCATCCTACCTCCCTTGGAGTTTACCTCACATTTAAGACACTAATAGAATTCATTTTTATGAATAGCCATAGTAAGCTTCCAGTTTCTTGGATGACACACTGTGTGATTAAGTTCTGTCCATGTAACTCCCTAGGTAGGGTATCTCCCAAGTTTTTGGCACTGGGGGAAAGAATAAGTGTTTGGGGGTTAGCCATAGGCATTATATTCCTGAACAATCAGCAGGCTCAGCCTACTTGAAGTCCTCATCTAAACACACAACCTTTTGGTTTAAGAGAGCTTCCCATGGTCTCATATGCAACACTCACTTCTTCATGTCTATTGGTTGCTTGTTCACTCAGGGTGCATCCTGTTACTTAAAATTTTAGAAGGTGGAATAAAAAATACCATATGCCTTGGACGTTTTTTAAAAAGTTAACACAGGGTTACCTTCTAACCCAACAATTCCACTCCTAGACAGATACCAAAGAGATGTGAAAAATATATATGGACACAAATACTTGTACACAAATGTTCTTAGCAACATTATTCATAATAACCAACAAGTAGAATTAACCCAGATGTCTATTAACTGACAAATTAAAAAAATACAGTATATCCACACAATGTAATAGGATAAGGTGACCAGATTTTAACATTGGTAAAGTGGGACACCATTGACTGGGGGGGGTGTGAGTCCTGACAACAATGCAAACTTTGATAAGCAGTTCTCGATAATCAGTTCTCAACAATTATTTGTTATTATTAAAGTTTAACATTATAAGATTAACAAAAATAATATAAAACTCATATCCTGGTGAAATAGCCACATGGTAGCTGAAAACTGTATATTCCCTTCCTGTTCTCCCACGTTCCCTAGCTTGTTGTGCATTCTTTCTAAAAATTGGGACTTTTTTAAAATGCTGCAGGATGCAGGGAAAAATTGTTAAAAATTGGGACTGTCCTGCCAAAACCGGGACATCTGGTCACCTTATAATAGGACTATTTTTGCTGTATCCCACAGGGCTTGGTAGCTTGTGTCTTCATTATTGTTATGCTCAAGGAAGTCTTTTGTTTCTTCATGCACCCAACTTTCATTCAGCATAAAGTTGTTTAATTTCCATGCCTTTGTGTGGAGCTGAATGTTTTTTGGGTGGTTGAATTCCACCTTTAATGCCTTGTGGTCTGAAAAGATACAAGGTAAAATTTCAATTCTTTTCATTCTATTGAGGTTTGTTTTGTGTCCTAGGATATGATCAGTTTTGGAGAATGTTCCATGGGCTGATGAGAAGAACGTGTATTCTTTAGCTTTGGGATGTAATGTTCTATATACATCTATCAAGCACAGTTGTTGTAGGCTCACATTTAGGTCCCTTATATCTTTGTTTCATTTCTGTTTAGAGGATCTGCCCAGCTCTATAAGAGGAGCATTAAAGTCCCCTACTGTAATGGTGTTATGAGATATCATATTGCTCAGACTAATTAAGGTCTGTTTCAGGAACCTGGGAGCATTTAAGTTGGATGTATAAATATTTAGAATTGAAATGTCTTCGTGTATTTTTCCCTTGATTAATATGAAGTGTCCATCTTTGTCTTTTTTGGCTTTAGTTACTTTAAATCCACTTGTATCTGAAAATAAGATTGCAACCTCTGTTTTCTTCTAAATTCCATTTGCCTGAAAAATTATCTTCCATCCCTTAACTCTGAGTTTTAATTTGTCCTGTGAGGCTAGGTGTGTTATGTTTCCTGCAGACAGCAAATGGATTGCTTGTATTTTTTATCCAATCAACCAATCTATGCCTCTTCAGTGGAGAATTCAAGCCATTAACATTTATTGAGATAATTAATAAGTGTGGTGGAATTCTATTCATCTTATTTTGTGGAAATCCATTGCTACATTGTACCTTTCACATCAATGTGGAAGCTAGGTTTTGTCCTTTAGTTTCTGGGTGCTTACTTTGCTGGTGGTCCATTGTGATGCTCAGTGTGTACAACATGTTGAAGTAAATATTCCCTGTGTAGCTGGTCTTGTTGTGGCAAAATTCCTCAATGTTTGCACATCACTAAAAGATTTGATTTCTCCATAAATTTTAAAGCTTAGCTTAGCAGGATATAGTATTCTGGGCTGGAAATTGTTTTATTTAAGTAGATTAAAGGTAGTTGGCCATTGTCTTCTGGCTTGAAAAGTTTCACTTGTGAAGTCTGTAGTCACCCTGATGGAATTGCCCAATTATATCAATTGGCACTTACTCCTTGTGGCTTGCAGTATTTTTTCTTTTGTCTTGACTTTGGACAGGTTCATCAGAGTGCTTCTTGGAGAAGCTCTATTTGAGTTGAGGCCAGCTGGCATCTGATGTCCCTCTGAAAGGAGTGTGTCAGAATCTTTGGTGATATTTGGGAAATTTTCATTTATAATATTCTCCAGTATGGCTAACACTCCTCTGGGGCATTCTTCTTCCCCTTATGGGATACCTATAATTCATATGTTTGAACATTTCATGTAATCCAATAATTCTGTCATTGAACATTCTGCTTTCTCTCTCTTTATTTCTACCTCTTTTACTATGTGAGTTAACTCATAGCTTTGCCCTCTACCTCTGAGATTCTTTCTTCTGCATGGTCTAATCTGTTATTGATAGTTTCTACTGCATCTTTGGGTTCCCTGATTGACTGCTTCAATTCCTTCAGCTCTTCTATATCCTTTCTATATTATTCATATCATTCATCTCTTATTTGATTAAGTTTTTGAATTTATTTTTTGTTATTTTCCACTTTCTCAGAAATTTCCTTCATTGTTTTTATCATCTGTATTTTAAATTCCCCTTCTGTCATTTCTAACACTTTTTTTATAGATGGAATCCTCTGCAGTAGCTGACTCATGGTCCTTTGGTGGTGGGGGGGTGGCTCCGGTCTGGTTTTTCATGTTGCCAGAACTTTTCTGCTGTTTCTTCCTCATGTGGGTTTTCTTTTGTCTGTTTCCTTGCCCTAGCTTTTCTTTCACTTCCTCTTGCTCTTTAAGTTATCATGACTCTGAACTAAGGTGTTGATGAGTCCTTTTGGTACAGGCCTAAAAGGATGAGAAGATTGAAGAGCAAAAAGGGACCAAAGACAAAAAAAAAAAAAAGGAAAAGAAAAGAAGGCACACTTCCCAAATCATCTTATGAGGCCAGCATTACCTTTATATCAAAATTAGACAAAGACCTTTCAGGAAAAGGAATTTGCATATTGCTATCTCTCATGAGCACATACACAAAAATTCTCAACAAAAGACTAGCAAACCAAATCCAACAACATATAAAAGGGATAATGTATTATAACCAAGTGGGGTTTATTCAGTATTAATAAATTGTTGCAATTAAACATATTAATAGAATTACTAAGAAAAACAATGGGAGTATAATAATAGATACAAACACAGCATTTGAGAAAGTTCTATATCTATTCATAATACAAACTTTCAAAAGTTAAGAAGAGAAGGGAACTTTCTTATCCTAATAAAGGATATATATGAAAAACTTACATCTAACATCATACCTAATGGAGAGAGAATGAATGCTTTCCCCATAAGATAGGGAACATGGCAAGGTTATTCTTTCACTCCATTCCTATTCAGCATCATACTGGAAGTTTTATCTCATACAATAAGATGAGTAAAAGGAGTAACCTCTACATGTTGGAAAGAAAGTGTCTTTATTTGGAGATATGTAGTTATCTATGTAGAAAGTCAAAAAAAAATTAAAAAGTTTATTCCTGGAACTAATAAGTGAGTACATTAAGATTGCAATATACAAGTTAATATACAAAAGTCTAATGCACCAGCATCACTATATACCAGCCATGGGCAATTGGAATTTGTGCTTTAAAATATGCCATATATAATAGCACCAAATGTGAAATACTAAGGCATTAATTTAATAAATATGAACATGTATCTGCATACAAGAAACCAAAGAACACTGAATGGAAGAAATTAAAGATCTAAGGAAATTGAGAAGTAATCCATGTTAGTAGAATGGAAGACTCACTATAATAAAAATGTTGGTTCTTATCAATTTGATTTATGCATTCCACACAACCCCAATTAAACTCACAGAAAATCTTTTCTTTTCTTTCTTTCTTTCTTTTTTTTTTTTTTTTGACAGAGCCTCAAGCTTTCCCCCTGGGTAGAGTGCTGTAGCATCACAGCTCACAGCAACCTCCAACTCCTGGGCTCAAGTGAGTCTCCTGTCTCCACCTCCCAAGTAGCTGGGACCCCAGGCACTCACCACAACACCTAGCTATTTTTTTTTTTCGTTGCAGCCATCATTGTTGTTTGGCAGGTCCGGGCTGGATTGGAACCTGCCAGCTCAGGTATATGTAGCTGGCACCTTAGCCACTTGAGCCACAGGTGCTGAGCTGAGAAAATCTTTTCTTAAAATGTAGGAAAACTGATTTGAAAATTTATACGTAAAGCAAAGGACCTGTGACAACTTTCACAATTCTGAAAAAGAATACATAGTTAAAAGACTCATATTAGCCAATGTGAAGACTTTCTATAAAGTGACTGTAATGAAGAGAGTATAGCATTGGTTTAAAAAGAAATATATATATATATATATATATATGCAATAAAACAGAATACAGAGATCAGAAATAGACCCACACAATTATAGTCTACTGACTTTTTTTACAAAAGCACAAAGGCAATTTGATGAAGAAAGAATATAAATTGAGCTGGAATAATTAGAAATTCATAAGGAAAAACACAAAGGAACATAGACACAGACCTCACACACTAAATTAAAAAAAAAAGAATTCAAAACGGAACATAAACATAAAAGTAAAATGAAAAATTTCTATAAAATAAGAAGATAAGCCCATGATGGAAAACTTTTAAAGTTATAGAAGAAAATGTGAGAAAATCTGCATGGACTTGGGTTTGGTGATAAGTTTTTACATGTAACACCAAAAGCATGATCCATGAAATAAAACATGCATAAATTGGACTTTATGGAAATTTAAAAAAAATTATTCCATAAGAGACACTGTAAGAGAATCAAAAGACAAGTCACAGACTAATAAAGAACGTGTATACAAATATACAAAGAACTCTCAAAATTTAACAATAAGAAAACAACACAATTAAAAAATTTGCAAAAGACCTGAACAAATATCTCACTGAAAAAAAGTGCCCATAATAATTAAGCATGTGAAAAGGAGCCTAACATCATTTGTCTTTAGGGAATTGCAAATGACTACAATGAGATAGTGCTAGATACCTATTAAAAGGCTCAAATCTGAAAAACAAATAACGATTGCTGGTGAGGATGTGGAGCAACAGAACTTACTCATTGATGGCGGAATGCAAAATGGTATAGTCACTTTGGTAGATAATTTGGCAGTCTCATATGGAACTGAACAGTCTTACCATACAACCCACCGGTTTCAAAATCAATTTGAAAACTTATGTTCACCTAAAAATCCTGTACATGAATATTTATAGCAGTTTTAGTCATCATCCCCAAATACTGGAAGCAATCAAGATATCCTTCAATCAGTAAGTGAGTTAACAACTATGATATATCTATGCAATAAAATACTATTTATTGATAAAAAGGAATGAGCAATCAAGCCACACAAAATTATAGATGGATCTTGGATACACCTTTCTAAGTAAAAGAAGCCAGTCTGAAAAGGATATAAACAATATAAAAGGATTGAAGTATTTTAAAGGGATAGAGGACCACCATGGAAGAGCTCCCAATAGCTAAAGGTGGGACAAATTGAGCAACAAAACAGATAATATTCAATTTTAATTCAAAGTATAAAACATCTAAGAGTCCATATTAATGCAAATAAATATTTGAATTAACAATTAAAGAAGTAACAAATTTCCTATATGGAGTCAGAATAATTTATGTAGATACTACCCTCTCAACGAACTAGAACATAACTCCCCATCCCTTAAGTATGGGCTTTGTATAATGACTTCAAAGAGGATAGTTGGGTGACGAAGGACAATAACACTATCTGCAATGGAGAAACCTGGCAACCAGTACATGAGCCAGGGGATCTAGGTTAATATCTATAGAAATAAGTAATGCTCCTTTGATATGGTATAATGAAAATGCCACTTTACTTCTGTGGCCTTTCTTGCCAGAATCCAGAATCTTAATCTAATCCTGAAAAAAATATCAGTCAAATTCTAGTTGTGGGTCATTTGACGAAATGCCTGACCAATACATATACTCCTTAAAATGGGCTTACATTCTGATAAACCCATAAACTGAAAATATTGTTAAATTAAAAATGCACGTAATACACCTCCCCTGCTACACACCATAGCTTAGCCTAGCCTGCCTTAAACGTACTCCCAATACTTACATTGACTTAAGGTTGGGCAAAAGCATCTGACACAAAGCCTGTTTTATAATATAACACAAACCCAATTTTCTCTCTCTCTCTCTCTCTCTCTTTTTTTTTTTGGCAGTTTTTGGCTCAGGCTGCATTTGAACCTGCCACTTCTGGTATACGGGGCCAGCACCCTACTCCTTTGAGCCACAGGCGCCACCCTCACAAACCCTATTTTACAATGAAGTATTGAATATCTCATGTAATTTATTGAATATTTCTTTATAGTATAATTCCTATTGACTGTGCATCACTTTTGTATCATTGTGAAGTCAAGAATCATCATAAGTTAGGGACTATCTGTATTCCATTAAGCTGTCAAAGTCATTAAAAACCAGGAATGCTCAAGAAACTGTCACAGCCAAGAGGAAACTAAGGAGACATAAAGACTAAATGTAATCCTGGATGGGACCCAGAACAGAAAAAGGACATTAGGCAAAAATTAAGAAAATCTAAATGAAGTATGGACCTTAGTACTAATAATGTATTAGTATTTGCTCATTAGTTTAGACAAATGTGTCATACTAATTAATGTAAGATGTTAACAATAGCAGAAAATTGTGTGGAGTGCATGAGTCTTCTTTATACTAGCATTATAAATATCTGTCAATATAAGGCTATTCTTAAAAAGTTTTATTTTAAAACCACAAAATGGCTATTATAAGTGAGTATCATATGTTCAAAAGCGACTAAGACACCTATAATCCTCATTTCTGTTTTAGAGATGAGACAACCAAGGCTTCAAGAGGTATCAGTATCAGGTACCTGGCTTGTTCATGAGGAATTAGACCTTCAAACTACATCTCACTGAGTCCATAGCCTATGATTTTTCTGCTTCTATCTGAGTTGAAGGACACCAGGTAGTAGAGACATGTTTCTTGTTGTTTTATAAGCCATGTTTTGTTTGTGTGTTTGGATATGACACTGATGGTTCTGCTTCTGGTTTCACTTGTCCCCTTAAATGCGGATTCCTTGTCCCAAAAGAGAGGAAGAAACATGAAAGGCAAATTGACCTGCCTCAGAATGGTTCACCATTGTGTGTTCTAGTGAGTTACTATCAATTTATCCTCCCCCTCTGCCTCTCTCCTCTAAGTCCTCACAGAGTGAGGTTGGATGAGATGGAGAGTGAGGGTGGAATGATACAATCAAAGATTCTTTAAGACAGGTGACTCCTCCGTCTCACCATTTTTGTCTTCTCTCTTCTCTCAAGAGACTCAATAGTTACCATTATCACTTTCCCATCATCATCGTCACTCACACATCCTAAAGCACTTACTGCAGTATACCTTTAAATTTTCACAATTTATAGATGAGCAAACTGAGGCTCAGATAGATGAAATGGCTTGCCAAAAATCATGCTAGTAACATAAAGAATTAAGAATGGGTAGAGGGTAGAAAAATGAGAGTAAATCATGCCTATTGGCCCCAATTTCTTCAGTGAAGTACAAACGCAGGAGGTGCTGTATCTGGGATTAAGGCCAGAGTCACTGGGTGACAGGAGAGCTCCTAGTGAAAAATACCAGGCATTCAAGAGTGTCCTTGTCAGCATCTTCCACAGCTCAGGTATGTATGCAGTAGACACTTCAGGAGCATTGACATTTTTCCCTCAATTCATAATGGATAGGGAGCAGGGAATCACTTAAATCAGTTGTTTGACAAAGCCAACAGTTGATTGCCTGATGTTTTTCACTTTTCGGGTGATTTTATTGGCACTTCTGTAGACAGCCTGAGGCCAGGCCTACAGGCCTGTAATTATCCAGGCAAGTAAGTCAGTGTTTTCCTTAATTACACAGGAAATGAAAAGGAGAAAAGGATTGTTTATTTTTTCAGGCTGAATTATACAGTCCAAACTGCCCAAATTTACAAGACATTGCTAATCCTCTGAACTTGGCAGCCTGGATTTGTCATGTGAGTTGTAGTGTCTGAATCAACTCCTATGCTAAACCTAACTGGGAATTATTGCCTCCTCCACTCCTCTAGGGAATTTGCATTGTGAAGTGTTTTATTATTTAAACACCTTTGGGAGGGGCAAATACGTTACTTCCCTGCACTGAAAAATGCAACTGATCTTCTCAACATCAGCCACCTACATTTGTTTTAACTGTCACAGAATCATGATTCAATGAAAGTCTAGTAATTTGACTTAAAAGGTGATTATGGCATCTCTGCTGCACTTTGCATTCCCTTCAATTCTTCTACAGTTACACTACTCTTTAGCAGGTATTTAAATGAAAAGGGATATATTTATCAAATGAAGGCAAAAGCATGTTATATGTTAACTTAGCAAAAGAAAATGTGGGCTTTTTTGTTAAAAAAAAAAGTATGCATACTTTATATATTTGTGAACAAAAGACAACTGTAAAATACAGTTTTATAGAAATTGAAAATGTCCACCCCTACAGAAACAATTTCTCATTCTAGGAAGCTATTAAGTGGTCAGGTTCTTTGATAGGTCCCAAACATCAAGTTGGGGCCTGAGTATACAGGTTCATCAGAGCAAATTGGAGGAAATTCTCATGTTACTCATAGGCCATGGACAACTAAGCTTCTCAATGACCATCATGGTTGTTGAAAGAGTAGAGACTCTTATTCCAGTTTCTTGGATTAAGTAAACTCTGTTTTTCCTTTCAAATCAAATGAAAATGGGGAAGTTTTCCTAGCATCACCCTCACTATAAAGAAAAAAAAAAAGATGGACCTCTGTGGAAGGCAGAACAATGACCCCCAAGATATCTATTTCCTAAATTCAAAATTTGTGACTATATTATCTTACATGGCTAAATGACCTTTATAAATTGGATTAAAGACCTTCAGATGGGTAGATTGTCCTGGATTACCCAGATGGACCTTTATACTAATCACTTGCATCCTTAAAAGCAGACAAACTTTCCTGATTATTGTCATAAAAAAAGATGTCACAATAGAAGAAGAGTCAGAGATTTTTATTGACTTTGAAAATGGAAGGAGGGGCTATAAACCAAGGAACACAGGCTGTCTCTACAAACTGGAAAGAGCAAGGAAGCAGATTCTCTTCTAGAGCCTCCAGAAAGGAACACAGTCCCACTAATACCTTGACCTTAGCTTTATTATTTCCATATCTGACTTCTGACCCCTGAAACTATCAGATAATCAGTTACTGGTGTTTTAAGCCTATAAGTTTGTGGCAATTTGTTACAGCAGCAATACAAAACCCATACCCATACAAGCTCAGATATTAATCAACGAGTACCTGACCAGGAAGGTTATTTTCTCTATTATAGGACAGAATTGGTAGTGTAAAAGAAGATAACCAGTGCCTCTCTAAGCAGTAGGAATAAATTCTAGAATGGGGAAAGTGGAGTTCAGTGTAACAAGGAGGATTTTGTAGTAGGGATAATATCAAAGAAGTGCTCTGCATAAACTGGCCCACATCCACTTGGTTGTTTTGTTATTAGATCATCAGAACCAACACAACTTTCCAAGGTTCACTGGTCCCCTGCCCATCAGTTTTTGAGGCAGATACATTTGCACAAACAAGAAAAAAAATATTCAGAGAGAGTAAGAGAGATAGAGGAAACAGGAGAAATAATGTGCTGCCAAATGCTTTTGGCTAAACCCAGAATATTTGAACCCCCCTTTAAACATCAATTTTAGAGTTTTAATGGCTTAATATTAAAGAATAGTCTCATAACATATACAATTTATTCTCCTTTTGAATATCATCTAATGTCATAGTTTCAAATTGCCCCCAAAGAGATTGATGATACACACACACAGGTGCGCACGCGTGCACACACACACACACACACACTCCTACAAGCCAAGGTGGAGACTTCCTTCTAAAAAGAACAGAAGAAGTCACCTAGAATGTGGGTTTAATGAATTCTATTATTTTCTCAAATTTTGCCCAAATGAGGTTTCTTTGTAAAAAAAAAAAAAAAAAAAAAAATACTAGAAACTCTTTAATAAGATGTTTGTCCGTAAGGTTGGACTATTCATTCTGTATTCATAGAGCTATCCTAATCTAATGTGTAACGAAAGTCTAAAAGCTAATCAATAATGGAACACAGATCTGTGTATGGAAGTATCTGTGCCTCCTCAGAGAGGAAGTTGCACCAGAGAGTGAGCCTCCAAGGGCAGTTCCAACTTTATATTTATTTTATGATGATTCAACTCTATGTGTAATTCTTTGTATTGTCACTTCCAATTATTTTTGGAACAAAAACGCCAGGGAAATGAGTTACTCTTTTCAAAAAGCGCATTCATATTTGATAAATAGCTCACAGATTAGAGAGAAGATGTTTACTGAAACCAGGATTCAAAGCTCTTTCCTGGGGATCAGACTAAAGCACTTTATTAAGGATGACAAATCTTCATTGCCCAGATCATCTGAAGCTAATAGTGCTAGTCTGGGCTGAGTTGCCTGTGAAGGCACTTCCTGGGACATAGCATTAAGACCAGGCTTTTAGTGCATTTTTAGCTAGATGCAAGACCCTGGGGACCTGCAACCATCTCCTAACTTCATGTTCAGCAGCTCAGGGGACAGAAAGAGTGGGCAATGGACTCTCTGGCTTGACATTCCTATATGTATCATACCCAGCTCTCCCAAGTGTCATGCTCCCTGAGTTCTCCATTCCTCTCCCACTTCCACTCCATGGCACAGTGCAGATTTGGGGACTAATAGAATTATTTCTCTGTTACCTAAGACCTGGAGCCCACAAACTAGAAGTGAAAAGTCTCCTCTTACCAATGTACCTTTGTTTATTTAGCTGTTAGATCAATTAACATAAATCTTTGCTGAGAAAAAATTGATATTCTTTCTTTATTCATTCATTTAGTCACTTATTCTACACATATTATCTTCTAATGTACTGCCAGCACTGGGGCTTGAAATTATTTCCATTACTCACTTTAAAGGTAGCACTTTTTATTCTCTTTCTCTTTTTTTTCCCTGTACCTTGACCTTGGCTGCCCTCAGTTCACAGGTAAAGAGCAGTTTATTTGGATAGGAAATATGATTTTGAACCAGCATCACCTGCATCAGAGTAATATGGCCCTTTGAGGAAATGCTATGGGTATGAATGTTTACCCCCACCAAAAGTCATGATGAAATTTAACTGTGATATAATAATATTAAGAGGTGGGACTTTTAAGAGGTGTTAGGCCATGAAGAACTCCACTCTCATGAATGAATTAATGCTGTTATTTGTAGGAATGGTTTTGTTGTAAAAGGGCAATTTTGGCCCTTTTTTCTCTTTCTCTTGCCCTTCTGCCTTATGACATGGAATGATGCAGCAAGGTTTTTGCCAAATGCTGGTGCCTTGATCTTGAACTTCCTAACCTCTTTAAACTGTGAGGAAAAAAATTCTGCTCTTTATAAATTACCCAACCTTAGGTATCCTGTTATAGCAGCACAAGACAAAGACGTGGATAAGCAGCTATAGCAGCCTCATTCCAGCCTAGATCTATAGGAAGTAACTAGAAGACTTGACCTCTTTGAACATACACTTCATGGGGTTGTTGTGAGCATTAAATAACTAAATTCATATAAAGTGGATGGAGCCAGGCCTAGCATGTGATAACTACTCTAGGAACAATAGTATCTTTTGTTTAAGATACTATCTAAAATTATTAGAAATAATTAAGTCTTGATCTTTTCCAGGTTTTTCCTAGAAGGTATGTTAGCCAGTAGGTATGCTGGTTGCAAACATTCTACCTTTATGGTTCTCAAAAAACTGTCCAACTGGTATGAAGAAGCTATAATAATTCTGTGAGGAGAGGCTAGGCTCTAAGGAAGGGCAGCCCCTTTCTGTGGTTAGGATATTCAAGACTAAACAAGAAATATCTACATTAGCGCTAGGAGGAAAACGTTGGCTTTCTGGTTTTTCAACTACTGGCTCTAAGCCAACAACTTTGCAAAAGCTGTGGTGACACTAGGGAAGTTTAGTGGTTGAGGTCTCAGGCTGATACGGCAGAAATCTCTGGACTGAGCATGGCAGGGCTTGCTCTGCCATCTCCTTGAAGCCACATTTGTTGAAGTCTACTACACATAGCAACATAAACAAAGGGGCTAATTGGAAGAGAAGACACAGTTTCAGTAATATTCTAGGGAAATACTGTTCTGTAGCCCATTGAGTCCTCAGGAGTTACTTGTTAACTGATTGGACCATGTACAAATGTAACGGTAACTGAAGACGCTCATCTTTATCCCTTCAAGAAATAAATCTAAGCTACAGAGATACTTTGGGAAAGTCATTGGACATACCCTTTTTTGAGTATCATATTAAAATGACAACAATAACACTAGCCATAATGTATTAAGGATTTCCTAAATCCTAGTTTCTGTGCTTAGTGCTCTACGTATACTATCCCATTAATCCTCACAACAGCTCTATGAGGTCGAGATACAGTTATTCTTCCTATTTTACAGGTGAAGAAATTGACACCCAGAACAAAATGAGTTCTTAAATCTCACTGCTACTAAATGGACTAGCTGGAATTTGAGTCCAGGGTTTTGGGACTCTCAAACACTGCACGTTACTGTATTTCTTAATGGAAATACACACAAACAACAGCTCAATCAGAGGTTCTTTCCTGACAAACTTCTCAAATGTTAAGGGTTGAATGAAAACTGCCTTCGTTTAGTGCTGCAGAAACCTTTTGGGCCCCATTCATCCCAAAGATTCCTTGACCAGACACTAGTGGGGAACAAGGCTTGTTGTAGCCAGGCACTAGAGGAACCCAGCCTTTTCTCCATAGGGTCATTCTTTGCCTTTCAAGGATTTTCATGGTTTAACATGCAGCACAAATTGTGTATTTTTCTTTTCAATTTAAATGAGTGTACAATAGCTTTTGTGTTAGGGACTTGCTATAGGACTCTGAAGGTCTTTATCCCTCACAGAATAAATGCTGTTATGATTACTGAACACATTGATCATTATGCTATTGCTATGTCTTCCCGATTAGGTAGTTGCCATGTTATGTTGGTAAGAGTATGCTGATATCATAAAAAGTCTTTTAGAAATGGAAAGGTGGGCAAAGTAGAATGCATTTGTGGATTCCAGATCTATCTGGCTGCCATTTCATTTTCTGCTTAGAAATTAAGGTAATATCAGTGTGAACAAAGATTTTTAGAGATCAGCAATACTTTGGGTATCATCTCAAAATTATTCCTTTATGCTTGATCAGGATTACAGCACAACAACTATGGCTTAAAATTATGCTTTTCTAAAAATACATACCATAAAGTTTACCTTCTTAACCATTTATAATTTCAGTAGTACTGACCCTATTCATATTGTTTGCAATCTTCAGAATTTTTATGTATTATGAAATTGAAACTCTAAAGTCATGAAGCAATAATTCTCCATTTCTCCCTCCCTACACCCCCTATTGCCCACAATTGTATTTTATGCCTCTATTACTCTAGGAACACCATATAGGGGAATCACACAATATTTGTCTTTTGGGACTGGCTTATTTCACTTAGTATTATGTCCTAGCCCCAAAGTTTATTCATATTGTAGCATGTGACAGAATTTTCTTCTTTTTGAAGGCTAAGTAATATTACACTGTATATATGCACCACATTTTGTTTATCCATTCATCCATCGATAGACATTTGGGTGGCTTCCACCTCTCAGCTATTGTAAACAAGGCTGCTATAAACACGGATTTGCAAATATCTTTTTGAGATCTTGATTGCAGTTCTTTTGGATATATGCCCAGAAGTTCAACTGCTGGATCATATGGTAGTTTTATTTTTAATTTCTCAAGGCGAAATTGTCTTCCACAGAAGCTGTACCATTTTATGTAAGTGCGTATTACATTAGTGTACAGAAGTTCCAATTTCTTCACGTGTAACATTTGCTATTTTCTATTTCATTGATAGTAGCCTTGCTAATAGGAGACTATATTTATGTATTTTAGAATTTTACCTTTGCTGTACAATAATTTCTTATGTACATTACATATCAAATGTGGCCAGCATCATACAGTTTCTCCAAAACAGTAACAGTAAGGAACAACACACTGTCTGTAGGCAGAGAAGCAGTACACTCTGAGAAACTTGGCATGCATGCCCTAGAAGAAGGACCTAATAGTTGGTACTTGTTTCAGACTGTGTACCTGATGCAAAATCCCCTCTCCCAACTTTGTTTTTCTCTAACCCCTCCAAGAGGAAGCAGTAACTGTCCTCTGTGACCACGGCATTATATTATTGTCTGCACATCTGTCTCTCTCCTCTAGTCTATGACCTTCTTGAGACAATTTCTTACGTACTCACTCAATATATGATCATTTTTCTTACACCTTCTAGATCTGAGCCCATTGCTCAACATTGAGAATTGGCCTCTCCAATTCTTCTCAGGGCTTGCTTAGGGTTGTTTCTGGGTGTATCTCACAGCACAGTGTATCAGTTAAACACAGGGCCCTGTATTCAGACTACCTAGCCTGGAATCCTTGCTCTGCTGGGATTCTGCTTTCTGACTTTTGTCAAGTTATTGCCCCTCTGTGGGTCTCAGTTTCCTCATCTCTTAAATGAGGATGATAGTATTAACCTCATAAACTTGTTGTGAGAGATAAATTAGTGAGCCTATGTGAAATGTTCAGAACAGTGTCTAAGGCATAACAGGCACTCAAACATGTTATCTCTTGGTATAACTATAAATCAAGGTAAAGTTGTCTGGAACATCCATGGTAATTGTGCTCTGTCCTGACTCCCAGGGTCTATCCCTAAGAGGTGGATTCTTAGACAACTACAACAGCTACAAAGAGGCAGGTGGCCTTGAGGAGGACAGGGAAAGGGAAGGGAATCCAACTTCTCTTTAAACTGATATTTTGGACTCTACTATTTATTTTTATTTTTAGTTTGTTATTTTGGAGACTATTGTTTATTTTTATTTTATTTTATTTTTTTGGAGTCTACTGTTTAGAAAGTACAAACCTCTGAGGTAGTACTCCTGGGTGCCTACCAAGGTTGCTTTGGCTAAGCTTGCAGGTACGTGAGGAGCTACAATGGAACAGGGCCTAGGTGTTTCTTAGAGAATAAAACAAATCTTCCAAGACTGATTATGTAGAGTCTTAGCCTACATTGCTTAAATCTCTAGTTATTATTCCCAAGCCCTAAGTAAACTCTTATTTAAATGCACCAGCCATGTCTCCTTTAAGCTATGGAGTAGTAAAGGGCAGCATCCTATACTGAGACTCTAACCGGAATGATTGAAAACTGGGTAGGGCTACCCTAGCCACCATAGCTTCTCTTCACCTCCATCAACGTCAGGGTGTGAACCACATCTGGTATCAATGAGGAGGTCATATGATGAAGGGACCTTTTTTTGTTTCAGGTAAGGGCATAAGATACAGCTTGTAAGATTGACCTTTTCCCTTAAAGCATTTCCCTTTGGCATAGGGACTGCCAGCCTTGAAGTATATGAACTTTATCTTATGAAAGAAGGTAATAATTTTCTTAAAGTAGTCAGAACTATCAATATAAGATTGTTGGTAAAATTTCTCTTAGAACTACTTAATCCTAGGTTTGTGGGACTGGCCTGTAAGACCATCTGGCCAGCCTGCCCTTCATTTTCTAGCCAAGAAAAAAAAAACCAGAGAATAAAAGACTTATGCCCATGCACAAAGCTAGAGACTGAGATGAAAACTTTGTGTGCTTTCCTCAGTATCAGTGTTGTCCCAGGGCCTTCAAAGAAGACAGAATGGTTAGGTAATCAAAATGGTCTTAGTCAGCTGTTCCTGTTGGGGAGACATGGATCTCAGTAGTTGTGGATCCCTAAAATTATTGTGAGGACTCCATCAGTTCATCAGTTCACCTGAACACTTATCTTTGAGTGTAGACTAAATAAGAAAGATATTAAAAACATTTAGTTAACACCTCATAATTTTTTACTTGCAGTTAAAGCACCATCCTTTTCCAATGATTCTGTTACTCCTCTATCACTCTGCTGGCCATCTATTACCCCACCTCAAGATGAGCTAATTTTAGCAGTGATTTTGGCATTAGAGAATGAGTGTGGACCACACCTAACATAATGCCCACGACATAATAATAGTCACAGATAACATTTCCTGGAACATTCACTACGTGCCAAGCATACAGAGTTTATGTGGATTAACCCATTTTATTTTATTTTACTTTATTTTATTTTATTTTATTTTTTGAGACAGAGTCTCAAGCTATCCCCCTGGGTAGAGTGCTGTGGCATCACAGCTCACAGCAACCTCCAACTCCTGGGCTCAAGTGAGTCTCCTGCCCCAGCCCCCCAAGTAGCTGGGACCACAGACACCTGCCACAACACCCTGGCTATTTTTTGGTTGCAGCCATCATTGTTGTTTGGTGGGCCTGGGCTGGATTCAAACCCGCCACCTTAGGTATATGTGGCTGGTGCCTTAGCCACTTGAGCCACAGGTACCAAGCCCCCATTTTATTTTCACAACAATCCTATTATCATCCCTAGTTTGCAAATGAGGAAACTGAAGCACAAAGACTTTTAACTGACCACCCAAAGTCCACACAGCCACTAATAGATTATTAATGATGAGTAGTATTATTATGTAATTGCTATTAATATTATCATCACTAAAACTTTAAAAGATGTTAAAACTAAAGAGCTCCTCGGTGACTCCACCCAAACCTTCACTTTCCTGATGTAGAAACTGAGACCCGGAGAAAGGAATGTCTTGAGCAAGGTGTTCCTGGGGGTGAGCGGCAGAGCCAGAACATGAACTCAGGGCTCCTGGCTATCTGGTACCTTGTGAGCTTTCCAGACGTGGGACTGCCTCCTGGGGAAGGACAGGATTAGACATGGGGCATTTTCAGGAGACTTTACCTTTCTTCTCCTCTCACCACATGAGGACGATATTGTCTTAGAACTGAATGGGGATTAGAAAACACTTCTCAAAATTCCTCAGAAGGATTGTTGAGAGGACTTGATCAAAGAATTCTTGGAAATGGGATGGAAAAGACGTTTTTATTCACTCTTCAGTGAGTGAGAGAGATAGGGACCATTACAGAGGTCTTACCAGAAGATTTAGTAACACATTTGTTTTCAAAGGGATTTTCCTTTTTTCCACATTCTTAACTTCAAGACTTTTTACCCCACTGGCTGTGATTGTCGGTGGCCCTCTGACTGAAAAGGAAACCTCTTTGTCAGGCTTGGGATCCTTAGGGAAGGCCTACCTCTGTTTCTTTGCAGGCAAGGCTGACCTTCCTTGTGTGGGCCCTAGAAGAACCTCAGGGCTGTCACTGATGAGCAGTGGTGCTTCTAGGACCAGCAGACAATCAGAAGTGACAGAGATGAAGAAGGGAAGAGCAGTTTATCCTTCACAAATATAGACAATTACATAGAGTGCAAAGCTGTAGAGAAATTAAGAAGTTCAGATGGAGTCTTGGGAGCTTTCTGAACTTTTGAGGCTTTGTCCAAAATGGACCTTCATACTTTTGCAGTTCATCTTCAGCTAATAAAAACGCATCAATTGCTGTCCTAATCCTGATGAGTCCTCCTAGAATGAAGCCATCAGAGAAGACAAATCTTGAGATGCGTCCGTTTGGGGGAAACTGGACCTAAATACAGGAAAACACTTATTCTCAATAGATAATACCTTTTTGCCAAGCTGCTTTCCCAGCATTAATGCATGCAAATGCACTGCAATTTCAGGTCAGGGAAATTTCCCTCATAGTAGAGATGAGGAAAAACCAATGCTACTATAGGATCTGAGGGATGGTGTTAAGGGTAGATTACAAGCTTGGAGTCCTCAGAGGCTCTCAGCCCAGCCTTATTGTCTTACCAGATTTCACCTATCAGGGCTATAGCTCAGGACACACATTCTTGGGCCAACATAGGACAAGTCCAGTGCCTTCTCCAAACAACACATGTAAGCAAGGGAATACAGCTTGAGTAGTGAAGGCCTGGGATCACATTTCAGACCATCTCTTTCTAAGAAGCCCCTATTTCTTTATGTATACAAATACTATACATATTTCTGTACTACTAAAATGATCATCACTATTAATAAAAGTACAATGAACATTAATTGAGTGATTAGTTTGCTTGTGTAATATGTCATAAATCTTCCCTATACTCTGAGAAAAAGGTAATCAGTCAATGGAACAATACACAATTCTTCACATTTAACCATTCTGAAGGACAACATGGTTTCATGTAACTCAGCCTAATATGGACCATTTCACAGATGAGAAAACTGGGGCACATAAAATATAAGTAATTTGCCTATAGACATAAGGCTCTTCAGTGTTGGAAGTAGTAAGAAGTTAAGATGCACCTCATATGGATCTTATAAGGATTAGATGAGATGATGCATGCAAACCCAGTGAATGCCGTGACTAAACAAAACAATTGTTCAATATATAGTAGATACTATTATGAATGAGTCTTTACTGAGGACCAGGCTGGTTGCACAATTTTCATGACCCAGCGAAAAATGAAATGTGGTACTCTTTATTCAAAAATCAGAGAAAAAGGGTTGTTAAAGATATAAAAATATAAAACATTTTTCCTTTTTTTCCACCATCTCTGTCTGGACCTATCCTGGTGACTTTTATTTATTTAATGTCACATTTACTTGGGCACACAGATAATTGCAAGATGAATACAGACCCTGAAAGGTACCTAGTAGGCTGCCTCTCCTCACCTCAAGACCCACCAGCAATCAGATTGCCCCTCCCACAGGCTCCCAGACACATACACGCTGGCCTGGCTGAGTGATCAAGGGCAAGAGAAATGAATCCAGGCATCCCAACTCATCACACACAGGACACTCCCAGAAATTGGAACCTCCACTCCAGGACATGTTTGGAACCCTGGGTCAGGAGGTTCATCACTACCTAGTTGCTGCACGTGTTGTAAAGCCATAACTCACCCTAACACTGCAGAACATGTGTTCTTGACTTTGATGCTCAGGCCCTTGCTGAGGACAGAGGGCAGCTGTAGTCCATGGGAAATGGTGTGGAGGGAAAGACCTGATGGTGCCTCGAATACTGGAGTCAGGGGAGCAGGTAGCCAATAACCCATCCCAGGGAGGCAAGAGGATGGTAGAAGGTGAGCTGAGGCCTGCAGTCTTATTGTCTCACCAGATGTCACTCACAAGACATAAATTCAAAGATGAAACTGTTGGGAATTTCAAGACAGTGAACATAGAGCATTAAACCGAGCACAAGACCCTTCTGTGCTCTGACTGTAGAGCTCTGGGGACCCATTCTGGCTGCATGGCCATGAAGCAGGCCCTGACTGAGCTCCTCCTCTGTACCAGGCTTCATAGTGATTCTGAATAGAGTACAGACAGGAATCAACCCCACCTCTGCCTCAGAGCAGCACACAGGCCAGCAGTGGAGGGAGCATAGCTCAGTGCTATGATGAGTCTTATGTGGGCCTCTGGGACTCACGAGTGGATCGGCCACAGAAATAGTGCTGAGAGGTGAGTATGTCAGAAATGAACTGGACATTCGTCCCCCTCCCTGGCCTGGTCCCAGACCATCAGGCTGTATTTCAAGCCAAATTCTCCCATTCCCTCCTTTCAACCCAACCTGATTTGCCCCCACCTGGCTACTCCAGGCTTCTCACATTTCCTCAGACTCTTCCTCTTAGGAACATACCAAAAGGACATCTGTGAATTTTTGTTGATGTAAACTCTTCTTTCTTATGGAATTCCCATGAAAAATAATAAAATTCTGTACCCTGTATTTCCAAATGATAGAGAAGAGTGACACTCCTCTCTCAGGGACTGTCCCTTGTCAGACCTCTATTCCAATTTACCACCAGAAAGGTGGGAAGGACAGACCCTCATAAAAGGAACACTGTGGAATTTAACTAGTGAATATAGTTAAAGCATTTTGAAGATAAAATGTGTTATATTAATTCTACATTCCATCATTACTAATAAAGGCTCAATCTTCATGTGTTGGAATATTCAAAAAGGGATCTTTGATTCATGATGAGTCAAGAGTTATTTAAAATGTTGACCCTAGCTTTAACTATAGCTAGAGTTTTATGAGCATCATATAATGAAATAATTACTATGGTAACAGCTCATTTATATTAATTAGAGGAGTAAATAGACTTTGGTCATACATATTCCAGACTAATGCTGAGGGCATAAGTAAGATCTCCCCATTGAAAGATTTCATTGATGTATTTGCCTTACAGGGAAATTTGCTTTTTCTTCCTAGGTATATTTAGCCCATTTAAAGCAATTTTCTTTTATTCTACCTCTCCCCTCTGCCTTGCACTGCCTCTGGGGATTCCATGGCAATTAGCCATTTATATGGAGGAAAAAGAGGCCATAATGAACAGCAGTTCTAAGATTTTTTTTTTTTCTGTGTGAGTACTGGAGACATTTCATGAAGAAATAGTAAGAACAGATCCTTCTGAATCTCTTGGTATTGAAGCTAATATTCTAAGCATGAAGTGTTACAAATTGAAGGTGAACTCATCAGGTGATTTTACACCTATAATTCAGAAGATATGAGGGGAGGCTTATTCTGGGTTCATTGGGTTCTCAAATATATCATGAGGAAAATTAGGTACCTTAACAACAATAGACTATATCTTAGAAGGCCCTTTCAAGACCAACCTGACATCAACCATAGTTTGGAGATCAATTAGTCAAATCAGACACACAAATGCCCTCTCCCTGTCTTCCACTATGTTTAAAAAACTTGAATTTGATGCACAACACATACATTTATTGTACTAGAGGCCAGTTTGATGGATTTCAGCCATTGTAGTTCCCAAGTTAATTTGTTTATGAAGACGATGGCCTCAAGCAACATCCAGCTTGGAAGAATGTTAAATCCTGAGCCATAAATTATGAGGAAGGGACTGAATATTTTTCTTTTTTGTTAATTAAAAGATGGGCTTGCTAAGATAAATGCTTAATGAGAATTGTCAAAGCTTAGGATCAATACATCACCATATCTTTTTATTGTATGGCTTTCCCTGGTGGTTGCTATCCAGTGAGTTCTCTGTTGACTGCTCTAAGATGATTAAGGTTGATCTTTCAGATGCTGCTCATTGACAAGGATGTAAGAGAGTTCATGTGATTTTTCCATATGATTCTCTCAGTTCTCCAAAGGAAAGTGTATCAGTAAGGATAGACTAGACCATGAAGCAGTAACAAATGACCCCAGAATCTGAGAAGCATAACAACACAAATGTCTGTTTCTCACTCATGCTACATGTCCAATGTGGGTCAACAGAGGGGCTCTGCTCATTGCACCCATTCAGAGACCCAGGCTGATGGAGGGTATACCTCAATGTGTGATATCATGGTGACCTCAGCAAGTGGAAGACTGTACAGTGAATTGTACCCAGAAGTGGTAGTGTAACTTGTACTCATATATTAAGGAGCAAATCAAGTCATATGACCAAACCTAACTTCAAAGAATAGCAGGGAGGTACAATCCTATAATCTGCCTATAGAAATCCAAAAATATTACGTAAGCCACATTAATAACTCTTGCAGAAAGATATATGCAATCTGGTGCAATCCTAAACTGATGTTGGAGGGAGGGGTGTGATGAGACAGGTTTATAATATTTCCCTGTACCATGTTCACCTCTTCCATCCCTAATGCACTCTGAAAAACTCTCTGGATCCAGGAAAGATAAAACATATTTTCCATTAATTTTTGAAGGGGATTTATTATGATGATTATTATAATAACTACATGTTATCATAGTAGAAACTTATAAAAATACGTAAAAGAAAGAAATATAATTCAAATCAACAGCATAGTAGTCCTCCCTTAACTATGGCTTTAGTTACCTGCAATCAACTATGTTTCAAAAACCTTAAATAGAATATTCCAGAAGTATATAATCATAAGTTTAAATTGTGCATATTTCTGAGTAGTGTGATAAAATCTTCGCATCACTGGGCTCTGTCTCACTCAAGACGTGAATCCCCTCTTGATCCAATATCTCCATGCTGTAGGAGCTACCTGTAGTCCCTAGAAACCCTTTTGGTGATCAGGTCCACTGTGGTGGTATTGCAGTGCTTGTGTTCAAGGAACCCTTGTTTTACTACAAAATGCCTCCAAAGTACATGAGTACTGTGCCTAATTCATAAATTAAACTTTATCATAGGTACATATGTATAGGTAAAAATTTAGTATGTATAGGGTTCAGTACTGTCTGTATTTTCAGGCATTCACTGGGGGTCTTGGAACTTATGTCAGCAGATGAGGGAAAATTATTGTACTCACATTTCCAGACATGACCATTGTAAGCATTTGAAAGTATATCTTTGCTATCTAGCCTTCTTTTTTTTTTTTCTTTTCCTCAGTCTAAAAATACATTATCTTGGATGGTCTTCCAAAAGTCTCTACTTTCTGGTCTTCCTCTTCATTTGGATCCCTTGGTTTTTTTCTTCCTTGGTATCTTCACAGGCCTCTCATGCTCAGAGAATGTTGATTCCTTCAAATTATGGAGCTGAGAACCTCATAGTGAAATGTCTATAACGCAAACAAAACCTTCTGTGGTGATATTTACTATCTTTTGTGGAATAATGCCAGTGATATTTTATATCAGTGGTCTCCAACTCTTTCCTAGGACTTACCAAAGGACCCTTCCAGGAGGCGGATATGAAAGAGAAAAGCTCTTCCCTGCATCATGTGTCAGTCATGTGCCCTACTGAAAGCTTTGATTTCATACTCTGGTTAGTTGAGGTGGCAAATGCTGCCACCTCAACCGTCTTTAAAAGTGCTGAATCAATCAAATTTAAGATGTTACTTGGTCACAATAAAGACATCTCTTTATGATATCTTTTTCACTTCCTTTTCACCCTAATATGACAGGTTTTTTATTTCCTATCATTTCTGGTGGTTCTTAGATCTCATTCTTTCCTTCTTAAATCACTTTTCTTCACTTACACTGAAGTATATCCTTTGTTAGTGGTGTGAACTTTCCTTTACTTGGATGAAAAATAACATTTATTTAATCTTTAGTATTGAATGCTATTCCAAGTTCATCTTGACATAGAATTTTTGGTATGTTGAATAATTTTGCTTACTCTGATAATATGATCTTTTAAAAACATATTTACTTTTCCATTTAAAAATTCTGACTTTTGAAGAGATATCTCTTTTAGTATACCTAGTTTAGCTTGGAATAATATTCTAGGTTGGTTATTTTCCTTCAGCATTTTCAAGATTGTTGCTATATGGGTCTCGTGGAAAAGCAATGTTGCTGAGAATAAGCACACTTATTGAAATTGTGTTTTAAATAAAGGTGACCATCTGCTTGCTCAAGCAAAATGGTGAGCTTCTTTATTTGCGGTTGGTTTATATAGGGAATTTTGTACATGTGCACAATACAGCAATGACCTCATTGATCCATTTAAACATCATGTGACTACCTCGTGATTAGCTTCCAATAATCCACTCAACATACACCTTTTGACATAACCCTTTCAACATAACCCAGTTTAACATAACTTAATGGAGAACATATTGTTAGCCATTACTTCTTTGTTCTTATCCTATGATATCTGAGGCTATGGAGGAACAAGGTAGATTGAATACCTGCCCTTGCTGGCCTTGCTGTTCGGAGGTTGTTACTTCAGATCTTTAAACAAGGCATAAAGAAACTTCTTGGGCATACAGGAATTTGTGTGCAAACCTCTGCTCCCATGTAGGCCTTAAGTCAGGGGATTTTAGCTGGAACATTTTTATAAGGAATTTTCAGGCTGAACTTCTCAAAAGCCTTTCACGAGCCCAAGTTTCATCTGTGCCATTAGATACCTGCATGCACTGGGTAAATTCCTCTTGTCTTGAGGTCCCTGGGCACATTTCCATTCCCGGACCCATCAGCAAGTGACCTTCATTACTTACCACAGATCAGGAAAGGTTACTGATGGGTATCTGGCCAGTTTTCCAAAGGGCTTTTTTTGGCCTTATAAAGTCAACCTTAATTCCTTAACACAGTAAATGCTATTCCAGCCAAAGCCTTGGTCATGTTAGGCTCACAACCAACCTGGCCAAATTGGATTCTGTCTCAGTTTCTTACAAGTATGCCTGCACAAAATCTTTTCACTGCTCTCTCTCAAACGGCTTTTTTGGCCAGAGGCATATAGACATTTTGCCTATAGAAGATATTTTCCCATTATCCTTCAGAATCCATTATTGCTGTTAAAAAATCTGATGGAGGTCTAATTTTTGCTTCTTTATCTGCCAGTGGTAGGCAACCTCTACAATGAATGGCATAACTCAACCTACTGGTAATTATGCCCTTGTGTAGTCCCTTACCCACAAGTATGGGCTGAGCCTAGTGCCATTCTTCTAATAAATAGAATAATGTGACGAAAGTGATAAAATGTCACATCCAAGATTGAATTATAGAAAATCTTGGATGCCTTCTATTCTTCTTGTATTTGGTTGTGAAGTTAGCCGCCGTGTGTGATTATCTATGGAGAGTTGTATATAGTAGGGAATTGAGAGAGACCTTCAGCCATCAGCTAAGGAAGAGCTGAGGTTGAACAACCAGTGAGAAACTGAATCCTGCTGACCTCACATAGGTGATCTTGGAAGCAGAAACTCTCATGGTCGAGTCTTAAGATGCCAATGCTGCCCAGTTTATACCTGATTACAGCCATGTAAGAGACCTTAAGGCCGAGTCAGTCAACTAAGATGTACCCAAATTCCGGGCCCATCAAAACTGTGTGATAATAAATGGTTGTTTTTCATGCCACTAAGTTTTGTGCTAATTTTTATCTAGATAAGTAATACACCACCTTTACTATAGTGTTTAATAATTCCTTTCTTCTTCATATCAGAACATGCAGTTTATTATGATGTGTCTAGGTATGACAATAATTTATTAATATCAATATTCCATAGTGGGTATACATTCATTTTTAAATTTTAATAATTTTTTACACTTACTGTATTCAAATTACAATCCAAAAACATTATCAGTTTATACTAATACTTTTAATTCAAACTCAGGATCATAAATTTTATAGTTAAATTCTATAATTTTATATATCCATTTTTTTCTTTGTGAGGAGAAAAAAAACAATTGCTAATAACATTATTAGCATAATACCTAATTATATATACATTAAACTCTCTATATATGATTATTTCAGAATAACACCACTATTTCTTTTTATTACCATTGATTACTGAAAACTGTTTAAGAGGGTTTTCTTGCATTTTTCTTTTCCTTGCTTTTTTTGTTCTGTTGTTCTAGGGTTTTGACTTGGTTTGGATAGTGTAGTTAATATTTTTGTTGTTGATTTAATGGCACCTTTTGTCCAGAGGTATATCTAATAATGGATGAAAAGTCAAATTATTGTCCATTGAAATAATTTATTTTTGTATGACTCTGTCACCAGTGCAATACACAGTTGTTTTCATTGGCTTAATTTTGTTTCAAGTTTATAAGAATTCATTATGTTTTCATTTTCCTTTAACTTTGCCTTATAATTATGTAAAACAATTATATAATTTCCATGTCTAATATATAATTCACATATATCCAGAGAAGCTGGAGGGGGCAGAGCACAATGACCAAATAGAAATTTCCAGCAATTATCACTGTGCACCAACACCAAATTCAACAACTATCCCCACAAACAAGCACCTTCAGAAGATCCCAAATCAGGCAGTGTGGCCTACATTGTACCTTCTTCCATGCAGGCAAAAAGAAAGGAAAGAGCAACAGAGGACTTTGCTTTAGCAACTTGGTTACCAGCGTTAACTATAGTAAAGCACCAAGCAGATTCTTGAAGCACGTGAGTCCAGGCCTTAGTTCCTGGATGGCATTTCTGGACCCACACTGGGAACAGAAAGAAATGTGCTGCCCTGAAGGGAAGGGGCCAGTCCTGGCAAGATTAACCTCCTGCTGACTAAACATCACTTGGGCTTTTTTTTTTTTTTTTTTTTGAGACAGAGCCTCAAGCTGTCCCCCTGGGTATCGTGCCATGGCATAGCTCACAGCAACCTCCAACTCCTGGGCTCAAGTGAGTCTCCTGCCTCCGCCTCCCAAGTTGCTGGGACCACAGGCGCCCACCACAACGCCTGGCTATTTTTTTTTTTTTTTGGTTGCAGCCATCATTGTTGGTTGGCAGGCCCAGGGCTGGATTTGAACCCACCACCTTAGGTGTATGTGGCTGGCACCTTAGCCACTTGAACCACAGGCGCCAAGCCACACTTGGGCTTTTAATAAACATCACAGGTGGGCAGGCAGTAGTTACCATGGGCTTTGGGTGAGACTAGGCTGACTTCAGGTGTGACCTGGCACTGGTAGCCACAAAGGAGTGCCCATATTATTCCTCCTCCAATTTTATCAACCCAACACAGAGAGTGAAGGAAGAGAGTAAGGATTATTTTCTGGTACTCTAGTAAATTATCCTGTATCTTCCCCAAGTCCACCAAGGTGGAACCGCCAGGAGCCAGCAAGAGTCACAGCAATATAGGGCTTGAGGATTCCCCAGTGCTGATACAGTTGACGAAAGACTTAGATCACATCACTAAATTCCCTTTGAATATTTGGAAAGAAGTATGAGTTCAAAAAGTCCCAGACAGTGAAGATTAAAATAAACACCTTACTCTTCAATGCATAGATAGCGATGAACATTCACAAGCATCAAGAACATACAGAAAAGCATGACCTCACCATACAAACTAAATAAGGTACAATTCCTGGAGTGATGGAGATATGTTAACTTTCACATAACAAAAATTCAAAATAGCTATCCTCAATGAACTTCAAGAGAACATAGAGAAGGAATTTAGAAGTATATAAGAGAAATTTAACAAAGAGATTGAAATAATGAAGAAAAATTAGGGAGAAATTCTGGAGCTCAAGAATTGAATTAACAAATTGTGAAATGCATCAGAATCTCTCAATAGCATACTTGACCAAGCAGAAGAAATAATAAGAAAGCTTGAAGACAAGCTATTTGAAAATATAGTGTCAGTGGAGAAAAAACAAAAAGGAATAACAAAGAATGGTGTATGCCTAGATGTAGAAAATAGTTTCAAAAGGGGAAATCTAAGATTTATTGGGCTTAAAGAGGATTTAGAGAGAGAGAGTGGGGTAGAAATTTTATTCAAATAAATAATGATAAATAACTTTCCAAACCTAGAGAAAGAAATCAATATTTAGATACAAAAAGATCATAAAACACTAAGCAGATTTAACCCAAACATGGCTACTTGAACAGGATTTAATAATCAAGCTACTAAAGCTAACAGATAAAGAAAAGTTCCAAAGGGAAATTAAAAAGGGAAAAACTAACATATAAAAGAGCTCTGATATGTCTAGAAGCAGACTTCTCAATGGAAACCTTCAAACCTAAAGGAGAAATAAAGACTTTCTTAGACAAACAAAACCAAACTACCCTTTTGACAAGGGATTAATAACTAGAATATATAAGGAGCTTCAACAACTCAATAGTAAAAAAATAAAAAATACAATTAAAAATGGGCCGACAATATGAATAGAGATTTCTCAAAAGAAGACATACAAATGGCCAATAGTTATATGAAAAAGTGCCCAACACCATTATTCATCAGAAAAATGCAAATCAAAACTGGAATGAGATATCATCCTACCCTAGTTAAAATGGCCTTT
Source organism: Otolemur garnettii (assembly GCF_000181295.1). Lineage (NCBI taxonomy): Eukaryota > Metazoa > Chordata > Mammalia > Primates > Galagidae > Otolemur > Otolemur garnettii. The sequence continues at coordinate 468,146 of NW_003852626.1, forward strand.
ATTAAAAAGACAGGCAATAAAGAATGTTGGTGAAGATATAGAGAAAGAACTTTCATACACTGATGGTTGGGATGTAAGTTATGGCAACGATTATGAAAAACGGTGTGGAGGTTCCTCAAGAAAACTGAAATTACCTGTAGAACTATGATATGACCCAACAATCCCATATCATTCCCATTTGCTGGGTATATTTCCAATGGAAGGGAATTCAGTATTCTGAAAAGATATCTGCATTTCCACATTTAATGATACATTATTGACAATAGCCAATATTTTGAATCAACCTAAGTGTCCATAGACCAAGGAATGGGTAAAGAAATTGTGGTACATGTACATATACAAAATAGAATATTGTATAGCCACAAACAAGAATGAAATCCTGCCATTTGCAACAACACAGGTAGAACTTGAGGATATTATGTTATATGAAACAAGCCAATCACAGAAAGACAAATCTTGCATGTGCTAAATACTAAAAACAATTAGGAGACATGAGACAGAGACTAGAATGATGGTTACCAGAGGCTGGTAAGGGTAGCAGGGAGGGGGGATAAAGTGGGGATGGATTGGGTACAAAAATGTAGTTAGAGAGTTAGATAGAAAAAAGTAGTATTTTATGGAAAAAAAAAAGTGACCATAATGAACAATAAGTTAGGGTATGTTTTAAAATAACTAAAAGAGTAGAGTTAGAATGAATGTTTCTACTACAAAGGAACAATAAAAACCTGAGGTGATGGATACCCCATTTGATTAATTCACATTGTATTCCTATATCGAAACATCACATATACCCTATAAAGAGATACAACTATTTACAAGAATGGTCTCCAGCTTCATTCAGGTTGTTGCAAAAGGTATCAGTTTACCATTGTTTTATTGCTGAGTAGTATTCTATGGTATATGTATACCACATTTTTTTCTTTCTTTGTATGTTTTTATTATTATTATTATTAGGGATTCATTGAGGTATAAAGAACCAGGTTACATTGATTGCATTTGTTAGGTAAAGTCCCTCTCATAATTGTGTTCCACTTCCATTCAGGTTAATCCAAAAAATGTAAAGTCTCCTTTTTTTCTTAATGGCTGAATAGTATACATATACCACAGCTTCTTGTTAATCCATTCCTGGGTTGGTGGGCACTTAGGCTGTTTCCACATATGGCAATTGTAAAATTGAGCTTCAATAAACAGTCTAGTGTAAGTGCCCTTATGGTAAAAGGATTTTTTTTCTTCTGGGTGGATGCCCAGTAATGGGATTGCAGGATCAAATGGGAAGTCTAGTTTGAGTTCTTTGAGAGTTCTCCATACTTCCTTCCAAAAAGGTTGTATTAGTTTGCAGTCTCACCAGCAGTGTAAAAGAGTTCCCTTCTCTCCACATCCACACCAGCATCTGCAGTTTTCAGATTTTGTGATGTAGGCTATTCTAATTGGGGTTAGATGGTATTTAAGGGTGGTTTTGATTTGCATTTCTCTAATAATTAGGGATGATGAGCATTTTTTCATATGTTTGTTAGCCATTTGTCTGTCTTTAGAGAAGGTTCTATTCATCATTCTTTCCCATTGATATAAGGGATTGTTGGCTTTTTTAATGTTGATTAATTTGAGTTCTCTGTATATCCTAGTTATCAAGCTTTTGTCTGATTTAAAATATGCAAATATCCTTTCCTATTGTAGGGAGTCTATTTGTTTTGGTTGTTGTCTCCTTAGCTGTACAGAAGCTTTTCAGTTTAATTAAGTCCCATTTGTTTATTTTTGTTCATGTTGCAATTGCCACAGACATCTTCTTCATAAAGTCTTTCCCCAGGCCAATATCTTCCAGTGTTTTTCCCATGCTTTCTTTGAGGATTTTTGTTTCATGCCTTAAGTTTAGGTCTTTTATCCATCTTGAATCAATGTTTGTGAATGGAGAAAAGCACAGGTCCAGTTTCAGACTTTTATGTATGGATATCCAGTTCTCTCAGCATCATTTATTGAATAGGGACTCTTTCTCCCAGTGTATGTTCTTATTTGGCTCATTGACAATTAGGTGGCTGGAAGATGTTAGTTTCATTTTCTTGTTTTCTATTCTATTCCAGATGTCTATGTCTCCATTGTTGTGCCAATGTCATGCTGTTTTGATCACTATGGCCTTGTAGTACAGACTAAAGTCTGGTAGGCCAATGCCCAGCTTTGTTTTTATTACTAAGAACTGCCTTAGCTATATGGGGTATTTTTTGGTTCCATACAAAATGAAGAATTTTTTTTTTATTTGTTGTTGCTGTTGTTGTTGTTGTTTAGCAGGCCTGGGCCAGCTTCGAACCCTCCAGCCTCAGTGCATGTGGCTGGCGCTCTAACCACTGAACAATGGATGCTGAGCCAAATAATTATTTTTTCTAAGTCTTGACATTACAAAGTTGATATTTTAATAGGGATGGTATTCAATCTGTAGATTGCTTTGGGAAGTATAGACATTTTAACAATGTTGATTTTTCCCAGCCATGAGCATGGTATGTTCTTCCATTTGTTAATATATTCTGCTATTTCTTTTCTTAGGGTTTCATAATTTTCTTTCTAGAGATCCTTCACCTCTTTTGTTAGGTATATTCTTAGGTATTTCATTTTTTGAAGCTACTATGAAGGGGATTGTGTCCTTAATTAAATTCTCATCTTAGCTGTTATTGGCATATACAAAGTCTACAGATTTGTAGACATTGATTTAATATACGGAGACATTACTGTATTTTTTGATCACTTTCAGAAGTCTTGTGGTGAAGTCTTTGGGGTTCTCTAAGTATAAGATTATATTGTCAACAAAGAGTGAGAGTTTGACGTTCTCTGTTCCCATTTGGATGCCCCTTATTTCCTTCTCTTCCCTATTGTAATGTCTAGAACTTCCAACACTATATTGAATAGTAGTGGTGATAGAGGACAACTTTGTCTGGTTCCAGTTCTAAGTGGAAAAGCTTTCAGTTTTACTCCATTCAGTAAAATATTAGGGGTGGGTTTGTCATAGGTGACTTCAATCAGTTTAAGAAATGTGCCACCTATGCCTATACTCTTTAGTATTCTAATTAGAAAAGGATGCTGGATTTTATTGAATGCTTTTTCTACATCTATTGAGACAATCATATGGTCTTTGTTTTTGCTTCTGTTGATATGGTGAATAATGTTTATGGACTTGCATATGTTAAATCAGCCTTGCATCCCTGGGATGAAACCTACTTGGTCATGATGTAATACGATTTCGTTGAGAATTTTTGCATCTATATTCATTAATGGAATTGATCTGAAGTCCTCCTTTTTAGTTGAGTCTTTTCCCAGTTTTGGTATCCGGGTAATGTTTGCTTCATAGAACATGTTGGAGACGAGTCCTTCCTTCTCAATTTTTTGGAATAATTTCTGCAGTATGGGAATAAGAGCTTCTTTGAAGGTTTGACAGAATTCTGGTGTGAAGCCATCCAGATCAAAGCATTTTTTGTTGGGACATTTTTTATTGTCTCTTTGATCTCAGTGCTTGAAATTGGTCCATTCAAGAGATCTATTTCTTCCTTCCTAAGTCTAGGGAGAGTGTGATTCCAAATATTGATCCATTTCCTTCACATTGTTAAATTTCTGGGCATAGGGTTTCTTGCAGTATTCAGAGATAATCTCTTATATCTCTGTGGCATCTGTTGTTATTTCCCCTTTATCATTTATGATTGAAGTTAATAGAGATTTTACTTTGCTGTTTCTAGTTAGTCTGGTCAAAGGCTTATCTATTTTATTTAGTTTTTCAAAAAACCAACTCCTTGTTTCATTACTTTTCTGAATCATTTTGTTTTCCATTTCATTAATCTTTGATTTAATTGTAGATATTTCTTTTATTCTGCTGTGTCTTGGCTTAGATTATTCTTTTTCCAGTTCCATAAGGTGGTTTGTGAGTTTGTTGATGTGATTTCTTTCTGGGTTTTTTTTTGGATGTAGGCATCTAAAGTGATACATTTTCCTCTCAGGCCTGCTTTTGCTGCATCCCACACTATTTTTGGTAGTTTGTGTCTTCATTGTTGTTAAGTTCAAGGAAGTTAATGATTTCCTCTTTTATCTTTTCCTGTACCCAACCGTCATTCAGCATAAAGTTGTTTCATTTCCATTCCTTTGTGTGGGATTAAACCTTTCATTTGGAATTGAGTTTTACCTTTAATGCCTTCTCATCTGAGAAGATACAAGGTAAAATTTCAATTCTTTTGATTCTATTGAGGTTTGTTTTGTGTCCTAGGACATGATAAATTTTGGAGAACGTTCCATGGGCCGATGAGAAGAATGAATATTCTTTTGCTTTCAGATGGAGTGTTCTATATACATCTATCAAGCACAGTTTCTCTAGGGTCACATTTAAGTCCCTTGCATGTTTAGTTTCTGTTTCAAGGATCTGTCCAGCTTGTAAGAGGAGTGTTGAAGTCCCTTGCTATTATGGTGTTATGGGATATGATATTGCTCAGATATGGTCTGTTTCAAGAATACGGGAGCATTTAAGTTGGGTGCATAAATATTTAGAATTGAAATGTCTTCCTGTATTTTTCCTTTGACCAATATGAAATGTCCATCTTTGTCTTTTTTAGACTTTAGTTGCTTTAAATCCAATTGTATTAGAAAATGAGATTGCAATACCTCTTTTCTTCTGAATTCCATTTGCCTGAAAAATTGTCTTCCATATCTTAACCCTGAGTTTTAATTTGTCCTTTGAGGCTAGGTATGTTTCCTGCAGACAGCAAATGGATGGCTTATGGTTTTTATCCATTCAGCCAGTCTATGACTCTTCAGTGGGGAATTCAAGCCATTACCATTTATTGAAATAATTGACAAGCATAGTGGGGTTCTATTCATGTCATTTTGTGAAAGTCCATTGTTTAGGTTTACCTTTTGCATCATTGTGGAAGCTAGGTTTTATCCTTTTGTTTCTGGGTGCTTACTTTCTTGGTGGTCCATTGTGATGGTCAGTGTATAGAACAGGTTGAAATATTTCCTGTAGAGCTGGTCTTGTTGTGGCAAACTTCCTCAATGTTTGCATATAATTAAAAGATTTGATTTGTTCATCAATTTTAAAGCTTAGCTTTGCAGGATATTGAAATATGTGCTGGAAATTGTTTTGTTTAAGTAGATCAAAGGTAGATGACCATTGTCTTCTTGCTTGAAAAGTTTCATTAGAGAAGTCTACAGTCACCCTGATGGATTTTCCCAAGTTGGTCAATTGATGCTTACTCCTTGTGCCTTGCAGAACCTTTTCTTTTGTCTTGACTTTGGACAGCTTCATCACAATATGTCTTGGAGAAGGTGTATTTGAGTTGAGATGACCTGGGGTCTGATATCCCTCTAAAAGAAGTATGTCAGAATCTTTGGTGATATTTGGGAAATTTTCATTTATAATATTCTCCAGTATGGTTTTCGTTCCTCTGGGAAGCTTTTCTTCCCCTTCTGGAATATCTATAACTCGTATGTTTGAATGCTTCATGTAGTCCCATAATTCTGTCAGTGAATGTTCTGCTTTTTCTCTTTGTTTCTGCCTCTTTTACTATGTGAGTTAGCTCAAGAGCTTTGTCCTTTACATCTGAGATTCTTTCTTCTGCATGGTGTAATCTGTTATTGATACTTTCTACTGCATCTATAAGTTCCCTGATTGACTGATTCAATTCCTTCGGCTCTACTATATCCTTTCTGTATTCTTCATATCATTCATCTCTTAATTGATTCTGTTTTTGGATTTTCTACTTTCTCAGCAATTTCCTTCATTGTTTTTATTATCTGATTTTTAAATTTCCCTTCTGTCATTTCTAACATTTCTTTACAGGTGGAATCCTCTGCAGTAGCTACCTCATGGCCCCTTGGAGGGTGGGAGTTGCTCTAGTCTGGTTTCTCATGTTGCCAGGGTTTTTCTGCTATTTCTTCCTCATGAGTATTTTCTTTCATTTGTTTCCTTGCCCTAATTTTCCTTTCAATTTCTCTTGCTCTTTAAGTTACCATGCCTCTGACCTAAGGTGCAGATGTGTCCTTTGATACAAGACTAAAGGATGAAAATATTGAAGAACTAGAAGGGACAAAAGGGCTCAGCACCTGTAGCTCAAGTGGGTAGGGTGCCAGTCACATACACCAGAGCTGGCAAGTTCAAATACAGCCCGAGCCTGCCAAACTACAATGACAACCACAGCCAAAGAATAGCTGGGCATTATGGCAGGTGCCTGTAGTCCCAGCTTCTTGGGAGGCTGAGGCAAGACAATCACTTAAGCCCAAGAGTTGGAGTTTGCTATGATCTGTGATATCAAGGCACTCTACATAGGGTGACAGCTTGAGACTCTGTCTCAAAAAAAAAAAAAAAAGGGACAAAAGATTAAGAAAGAGAAAAAAAACAAAGAAGGGGAGTGAGTAAAGGGGAAGATTGACAAAAAGAATAAAGGCACAGAAAGGGGGAGACAGGAGTAATAAGTAGAGTACTTTTATTCATACCTTAACCTGCAACCTTTGGGGTATTGGGTTGGGTGGTTCCTTTGAGGTCTGCAGCTCTTTACCAGCCTGAGAAGACACAGTACCCCACCTCCAACAAATAGACAAGTAAAACAAAAAATACTATAAATCACACCAAAACAAGCAAACAGAAAACTTACTGGATAAAATTGGGGGAAAAAACAAATAACAGGGGCAGAAAACTAGCAAGTTGAAGTTCTTATTATTAAAGAAGGCAACATGAAAAATTATATGACTGGAGCCAGCTTTCAACAGAAGTTCCCATCCAAAGGGAGAGACAATGGTCAGAATGAACCAAACAAAGCTGAAAATTGGGAGCTGAGCTGAGAGAACAGATTGACAACTGCATGTCATCCCTGCTGAGGCAAGATGAGACTCCAAGGGACCAAATTTCAGGTACAAATAGGATGAGAGTCTGTCCCTTCCTCCAAGAAAGTGGCACACTGTATGGTCTATACAAGCAAACTAAACAGAAGACCTATTGTTTCACCCCATGGGAAAGAACCACTGAAGGCTGGGATTCCTCCAGAGAGATCCTGCTATGAGCCTGGGCATTCTGTTGCGTGGCATAAAAGTTGACCAAATATTTTCCTTGCCATTCTGAACTCCCAGTCTACCCTATCCCTCTCACCTGGCAGCCTGGAAGCCTACCAGCTGCAGGGCCCAGTGTGTCTGGAAGTTCTCTGTTAGGGCTGGGCATTGCATGGGCTGTGGTACAGCGGTGCTGAATCTGTGACTTGAGTAGAAGTGGAGAGATGCACAGGGAGGAGGACTGGCCTGGCACTGTGAAATTGCTCAGGAGTGGCGGCGCAGTGGCAGCAGTGTGGGCAGAGTTGCAGGGATCCGTGGAGTGGCACCTATGACAAAGCACCAGTGATAGTGGCATGTTCCTACCAGGGTCAAATTTTGGAAAGACACCTCCCCAACTCTGTGGACTGTTGGAGGGAGCCAGACTTCAGCCTGCAGGGGTACCATAAGAGGTGTGAACCTGGAGCAGCTGTGCACTGAAATGGCAACAACTATACAAAATATCCCAAAAAAGAAAAGCCTGGGACCAGATAGCTTCACATCAGAATTCTACCAAATATTTAAAGAGGAACTAATACCTATATTACATAACCATTTCCAAAACATTGAAAAGGAATGAATACTTCCAACACATTCTACAAAGCAAATATCACCTTGATCCCCAACCCAGGAAAAGACCCATCAAAGAAAGAAAATTATAGACTAATATCAATATTGATGCAAAAATATTCAATAAGATCCTAGCAAACAGAATTCAACAACACATCAAAAAATTTATACACCATGACCAAATTGTTTTTTTTTAATTTTTATTAAATCATAACAGTGTACATTAATGCAATCATGGGGTACAATGTGCTGGTTTTATATACAATTTGAAATGTTTTCATCAAACTGATTAACATAGCCTTCATGGCATTTTCTTAATTATTGTGTTAAGACATTCATATTCTACACCTAGTAAATTTCACATGTACCCTTGTAAGATGCACCATCCTCCCCTCTCCCCTCACCTCTCTCTCCCATTTCCCCTTCTTGGACTATTCATAAGAAAGCTATAAATTGGTTTTATAGTAAGGCTGAGTACATTGAATACTTTTTCTTCCATTCTTGAGATACTTTACTAAGAAGAATATGTTCCAGCTCTATCCACGTAAACATAAAGGAGGTAAAGTCTCCATATTTTTTAAGGCTGCATAATATTCCATGGTGTACATATATCACAATTTATTAATCCATTCATGGGTCTATGGGCACTTGGGCTTCTTTCATGACTTAGCAATTATGAATTCAGCTGCAATAAACATTCTGGTACAAATATCTTTTTTATAATGTGATTTTTGGTTGTCTGGATATATACGACCATGATGGTTTTATCGTAGGGTCACAAGATTGGTTCAACATATGTAAATCTATAAATATATTACATCACATAAACAAAATTTAAAAAGACCATGTTTTTTCTCAATTCATGCAGAAAAAGCTGTTGATAATATTGAGCATTCTATCATGATCAGAACACTTAAGAAAATAGTCTGAGATGGGTCATTTCTTAAACTGATAGAGGCCTCATACAGCAAACCCACAACCAATATCATATTGAATGGAATAAAATTGAAAACATTTCCACTCATATCTAGAACTAGACAAGGATTCCCATTATCTCCATTGCTATTCAACATACTAATGGAAGACTTAGTCTTTGCAATCAGGCAAAAGAAGGCAACCAAGGATATCCAAATGGGGTCAGAGGAGATCAAACTCTCACTCTTTACAGATGACATGATTTTATACCTGGAAAACCCCAGGAACTTAACTAAAAAACTCTTAGAAATGATCAAGGAATATAGCAGTGTCTCAGGATACAAAATCAATACTTACAAATCAATAGCTTTTATATACACCAACAAAAGTCAAGCTTAACAAACAGGCAAGGACTCTATTCCTTTTACAGTAGTGCCAAAGAAGATGAAATATTTGTGAATTTACCTAACAAAGGACGTGAAAGATCTCTATAAAGAGAACTATGAAACTTTGAGAAAAGAAATAGCTGAAGATGTTAACAAATGGAAAAACTTACCATGCTCATGGCTAGGAAAAATCAACATTGTTAAAATGTCCATACACCCAAAGCAATATACAAATTTAATGCAATTTCTATTAAAGCACCACCATCATACTTTAAAGACCTGGGGAAAAAATAGTACTTAATTTAATATGGAATCAGAAAAATCCTCAAATAGCCAAGACATTACTCGGAAATAAAAGTCAAGAGGAATCATGCTACCAGACTTCAGGCTATCCTATAAATTGATAGTAATCAAAACAGCATGGTACTGCCCCAAAATAGAGAGGTAGATGTATGGAACAGAATAGAGAACCAAGAGATGAACCCAGCCACTTATCATCGTTTGATCTTTGATAAGCCTATCTAAAACATAAACTTGAGAAAGAGTCTCTATTTAACAAATGGTGCTGGGTGAATTGGCTGGCGACTTGTAGAAGACTGAAACTGGAACAACACTTTTCACCATCAACAAAAATTGATTCTCACTAGATAAAGGATATACACATTTAAACTAAAGACATGAAACTATAAAGATACTTGGGAAGAATGCAGGGGAAATACTTGAAGAAATTGGCCTGGGAAGATATTTTATGTGAAAGACCCCCTGGGCAATTGAAGCAACACCAAAAATATATTACTGGGATCTGATTGAACTAAAAAGCTTCTGCATAGCCAAGAACACTGTAAGTAAAGCAAATAGACAGCCCTCAGAAGGGGAGAAGATATTTGCAGGTTATATTTCTGACAAAGGTTTGATAATTAGAATCTACAGAGAACTCAAACTAATTAATAAGAAAAGAACAAGTAGTCCCACTTCACTGTGGATAAGACACTTGAACAGAAACTTCTCTGAAGAAGACAGGCCCATGCCCTACAGACACATGAAATAATGCTCATCATCTTTAATCATCAGAGAAATTCAAATCAAAACCATTTTGAGATAACATCTACTTCCAGCAAGAGTAGCCCACATCACAAAATCCCAAAACTACAGATTCTGGCATTGATGTGGAGAAAAGGGAACACTTCTGCACTCCTAGTGGGAATGTAAGCTAATATGTTCCTTTTGGAAAGAAGTTTGGAGGCAATTAAAAGAAGTTTGGAGGTAACTAAAAGTAGATCAAACTTGCTGTTTGATCCTGCAATTCCTCTACTGGGTATATATCCAGAAGACCAAAAATCATTTTATGACAAAGATATTTGCACCAGAATATTTGTTGCATGCCAATTCATAATTGCCAAGTCATGGAAGAAGCCCAAGTGCCCATCGACCCATGAATGAATTAACAAATTGTGGTATATGTACACCATGAAATATTATGCAGCCATAAAAAGATGGAGACTTTACCTCCTTTATGTTTACATGGATGGAACTGAAACATATTCTTCTTAGTAAAGTATTTCAAGAATGGAAGAAAAAATACCCAATGTACTCAGTACTATTATGAAACCAATGTACAATCACTCACAGTTTCATATGAATGATAAAACACACCTATAGCCCAGAATGAAGGAGGGAAGAGAAGAGGACAGGGAAAGGGGGAGGCTGGGTAATCACCTGGGTAATAGACTTCACTTATGCTGCATATTGCAAGGGTACATGTCAAATCTATTAAGAGTAGAGTATAAATGTCTTAACACAACAACTAAGTAAGTGAGGTGAAGGATTTGTTAACCACTTTGATGTAAGCATTCCTAATTGTATATAAAATCAGCACATTGTACCCCATAAATGAATTAATACACACAAAGTTTTAAGAATTAAAAATTTGATGATGCTAAAAAGAAAAATAAAAGAAAGGTGGCTCGGCACCATAGCTCAGTGGTTAGGGTGCTGGCCACATACACTTAGGCTGGTGGGTTTGAACCCAGCCCAAGCCTGCTAAACAACAATGACAACTGCAACAAAAAATATATCCAGACCTTGTGATGGGCACCTGTAGTCTCAGCTACTTGAGAGGCTGAGGCAAGAGAATCGCTTAAGCCCAAGAGTTGGAGGTTGCTGTGAGCTGTGATGCCACAGCTCTCTAATGAGGGCAACATAGTGAGATTCTGTTGAAAAGAAAAGAAAAGAAAAGAAAAGAAAAGAAAAGACCAAAAACAAAAGTGAAAACAGAACAATATATATATATATATATCTTGCTGAATATTGCCTGGGCAACAGGTGATCTTCTGGGATCTGAGATGCTAATCACATTGCTGATATAGCTGTACAAGATGGAGACCGGAGGCCTCTACTGACTTCTTTGCCCTGATGCCCAGGAGGGTTGAGAGCCTGAATCTCTTCTCAGCCCACTTAAAAAACACTTTAAACTGTGACCCTTGGCTAAACAGAGGCTTTCCTAGGGAAGCATGTATTTCTGATATCTCTCCCAAAGTGGCTGCCCACTTATCAGGCTTCCAAAACCAGCCTCACTCTATACTCCTAAAGGCCAAGGCTGCAAGGCAGCTCTCCTACTGCTGAACAATGAAATCTCTCCTCTTCCCAGTGTCTCAGTCCCCTCCTCTGGGCACTGTTCAAAGTCACTAAATTACTTGTTTAAGGTCTCCCACTCTGGGCCGTGCTCTGGGACCCTGAGGGTGGAGCCTGCAGGGCAGCTCTCCCACAATGGCTGCTTGTGGGCTGCAGCCGAACAATGAAAGCTCTGTTCTGGCCCAGCAGCTCAGTCCTGGACTCTGGAGATCACTAAAAGTCACTTGTATACTCACTCAAGGTCTCCCAGGGTAACTCAACCAAGGGCCCAAGCACCCCCCTCCAAAAATATAACCCACAGAGAAGGCCTTCCCTGTCTTCAATCTCACTGCTGCTATAGCTACAGCCATGGCAGCTGCCATGACCTTGGACTCAACGCAACCACTTGCCATGTCTCTACTGCTTTTGTCCTCCTCCTGGGGTCCGGAAGTCTTCCACTGCCTCCCTGCTTCCCCAAAGGGATGTTTCTGGGCAGAACCCACAAATAAAAGGTGCCTGGAGTCTTCTCTCCCCAATCTCACTGCTCCTGCTTGCAAAGAAGGTGTGACTTGGCCATCATCTTATACCGCATTTTATTAGTCCACTTGTGTATTGATGGGCACATGGGTTATTTCCACATCTTTGCAATTGTAAATTGTGCTACTATAAACCTTTGAGTACAGATTTTTTTTATAAAATGTATTCAAAATAAAAAGAGAAAAAATACATGAGTACCACTTCAAAGAATTTAACACAGTGCTTGATATTTATCAAACATTTAAGGAATTTTAAGGTTTAATAGTTTATTTAAATAAACAGAACTTTGGAAAACATCACACCATTTTCTTAATTTGTTCCCTTTCCCTGTAATGAGAATTGGAAATGTCATCATGGATCTGTACCATTCTATGGATCAGAATTTTAGAACCAATGAAATAAAAAAAATTGATGAATAAAAACAGATGTACAACTATTATGTACCCATAATAATTAAGATTAAATCAAAATTAAATAAAGAGACAAATATACCCAGAGAGACATGGATTTTCTCCCTACACTGCTATGTTGTATCCTCTGTTTTCTTAAGTTGCCATTTAAAGAATGTTATGGTTATCCTTGCATATTTTTTGGAGGGTCAGTGAGTATAGCAAAGACATACAGATATGTGTGTATGTATGTATGTTTGTGTGTATTCATTTCCATCTTCTTTGTGGATAATTGAGAGCATATAAAAACTTGTTCTATCTTTATTTTTTCACTTAGCAATGTATCCTGGAGGTTTTACGTTTCCTTTTGTCCATTATAAATGTTTACAATCATAGAAGTGCACAAATGCTAATGATATGGTGTGAAGAATTTTCACTGAGTGAATACATCCATGTGATCAAAATCTAGATCAAGACATACAACATTCTCTGGATTCAGAAACTCTTCTTTAGTACCCCCCCAAATCACTTTCCGCACCCTCGTCCTCAAAAATAACTAGGACTCTAATTTCTACTACCTTAAACTTCATATGTGTATTTTCAGTAGTCTAAACAAATGGAATTGTACATATTCTACTGATTTCTGTCTGGAGGCTTCTGTTCACCAATGTTTGTGAAAGTCATTCATATTATTGCATGTAGAAGTAGATAATTCATTTTTGTTGCTGCATAGTTTTGTATTATATAATTATAGCACAATTTGTGTGTTGTTGGTAAATGTTTAGGCTTTTTTCACTTTGGGACTTTCAAAAGTAGTGCTACTGGGAACATTGTGGTGTATGTATTTTGACACACTATAATTTTCTGTTGGATTTACCTAAGCATGTGATTTCTGGATAATATGGTATGCATATAGTCAGCATTAGCAGATACTGACATTTTTCTAATGCAGTGGTAAGAATTTATACTCCTCCCATTAGAGTTTAAGAGTTCTGGTTGCTTAATATCCTTACCAACATATGTGGTTATTATTTTCCGTCTTTTTTAAAAAAAAACTAGTTCGGTAGATGTGCGATAATATCTGATTGTGGTTTTAATTTGAATTTCCCTGATGACTAATGAGGCTGAACACCTTTCATGTGATTGTTGGCCATTTGGATAACTTATGTTCTAATGTGTCTGCTTAAGTGTTTTTCCATTGTTCTAAAAGTACTCTTTTCTTATTTAATTGCAAGAGTTCTTCACATATTCTAGATATATGTTATCAGATATTTATTACAATTATATTTTCTATTTTGTTTCTTGTTTTTCCACTTTCTTAATTGTGTCATTGGATGAGAAAATATTCTTAATTTTAATGTAGTTTAAATTGCAATATTCTGTTATGATTAGTAATTTTCCCCCTTTGAAACATGTTTGCCTACCTCAAGTTCATGAAAGTATTCTCTTATGTATCTACTATTTTATTTTCTACAGGTTTTTTTTTTTTTTTGGTTTCCCTTTAATACTCAAATCAATAATCCATGGAAAATGATTCCATGTGCTTTTGAGTCCTTTTGTTCTGGAAAATTCTTAGCTATTAATTCTTCAAATATGTCTTTTCTGTTATTTCTTTACTTCTGTAACTTTTACAGCATCCCTGGTAGCATCTTTACATCTGTCCTTTATCTCTCTATTTTTCTTAGTTTTTTCACATACTTTTTCAAGTACTTTAATCTCTTTGTCTCTCTGTGATTTTTAGATGAATTCTTCTAATTTATTAATTTGCTCTTCGACTCTTCCTAGTCTGTACACGTTCACATTTATTGAGTTTAGCTTTAGTCTCTCCATATGTTTGTGTGTAATTTCCAGTTAATTTCAGTTTTATTTCTCCATATTTTTTTTGTTTCATAAGTTATCATTCATTTTATGAGTTGCTCCTTTCTTCATCTCTCTGAGATTATAAACACATTTATTTGAAAGTCATCATCTAGGGTACTGTTGATGCTTTCATCCAGTGGGTGAGGCTGCTAGCCCAGCATAGCATTTCCCTCTCCTCCATAATACTGGGAGTATCACAGATTCAACCACTTGGCCATTAGCAGCTTGGTTCAAGACCTAGATGAGCTGTTTGGTCTGCTTCTTCTCATGCGTCAAGATGTGGAGTGCAGCTGTATATAAGCTATAGCCCCAGTTATAATCCCAGGTGTTTCAAACACCTCTTACAGTTGGGGTGCCATATCCCAAGACTCAAAGAGGCATCAACCATTGCCTCTTTTTCCATATTGTGCCATATTCCCATTACACCTCAGAAATTCCACAACATTTCTGGTTATTTTAAGAACATTTTGAACAATTCATCTTATGTGCTCCTTTATTTTTCTATATCATTGTAAGCCCAGGGATACTATTGTGTTTTAGAGTGTAGTTATGTTTTCTTTTTTAACTTTATTTCTGTTTCATCTAATAGTGATGAATGTCTGAAGAATGGGAAGACAAAAGAGAGGGAGAAATGGTGATTTGCAATGACAAGACTCAAAAAATGAAGCAGCAATATCATCTTGATTAGAAATTACTAATTTTTTCTTTGCAAAAATGTGCTTGAATTTTTTTTTATATTGCTGCAAGGGGCTTAGCTATCCTTTTTAATAATCTCATATCTTGGGCACTTATATATGCCATTTAATATTATTCTATTAATACAACAGCATACTTCTATTCATGCTGATCAAACAAGATAATGGTGATCTACTTGTATGCCTCTGCTGTTGTATGTGTTGTAGGAATCTTAGGGTTAGGCCTTGTTCATCTCTTTCTATGTCCCCAGAGTCCAGCACAGAGTAGGCCTTACAAAATATACATTTAATGAAAAATGAATTGATAGATGTGATCTTTGATTCCTACTATGTGCACATCATTGAATTAGACTCACTGTGTCATTGCTTGGAAGGAAGTACAAACACAAGAGAGTAGCTGACAATGATCCAGCTCTCAAAGGACTAATGACAAATTTAGAAGATGATAACCATTTGATGATGAAGATACCGCCTTTCACACTGTCTCTGTCTCTTTGTCTGTCTCATATATTTCTGCCACTTAGGTGTGCAAGGCTTCTCACACTTTGATAGCAGTATAACCACAAAAGAAGAGATCATACTACTGCTGGAAATGCCCAGGGTTGGAGTAAAGCCAAAACATTTCCTATTGGGATGAGTTCATGTATTAAAACAGATAAAAATGAACTCCACTTTCTATTGTTTTCTATGGCATTATTGTTGTGGTTGAAAGTCCCAGTGTTGATGCTCAGGGCCCTCTTGATAGCTACTTATAGACTAAAACTTTACAGTTCTTAAAGATTTCCAATTCAATTTAGGTTTCTTGATGATCTTCATTGCCTTTTTTTTTTTTTTCCTATTATAAGACTACATCCTGTAAATCTGGAAGCTGCTCAGCATTTATGTTGTCAACCACTAAAAATGTCAATATGTTTCAAATAAATACTGTTACATCTCATAAAAACCTGTTCCTTGTGAAAATCCCCCATTAAATCAATATCATCTATTATTAGTGTTCTCTATGCTATATTTCACAGAAAAACGAAGACTATGAAAGGCCAGGAAATCATGTAGTCCATCAAAACTCTGCCTAATAAATTCAGAGAACACAAATCAACCTCAATATCTCTTTCTATTTCTTTAACTCCAGGATTAGCCATCATTTCCTAGATCCCTTCCCATCCCAGGTTGGCACCCCTCTTCACTATGGGCAATGATGGGGTTTCAAGGTCAATAGTTTCAGAGCCACTCTTGTGTAGTCCTGGGTTGCACAAAGGGCATCTGAGAAAAATCAGCCAGAGCCCAGCTGCTAGAATTCAATAAGGTAAAAAAAACAGTGCCCCTACCTGTTCCGAAAGTTTATACCTGAGCAAAAATGGCATTTTATCCAAACAGCAAACCTGCTAGGCTGCAAGTTTAATAAGCTATTAAATGGCACCATCTGAAACCTGCAATCAAAGCAAAAACACTGTAAAATAAATCAAGAGAGATAAGAAAAGATTTCACATTGTTAAAAGTTTATGCTATTTCTGACTTCCTGAAATGTTACCATTAACCTGGGAGTTAATCAGAGTTTTTCATTTACCCATGTTCAGAGCCATAATGAGCACTTTAACAGGGTAAATAAAAAGATCTAAAGAAGCAATAAATGCGAATGTCACAAGTGGCAATCATCTACCTTGTGAGGCTCATGCAGTACAAAGCGTCGCACAGCTGGAAACAAATGATTCCACAGAACACTGTAAATAACCTCCAAGCCCATTCCTAATTAAAGTGAAGCCCCACTTTCTCATGGGCATTGGATATATGAACCAATTAAGGAAATATCATTTCTTTCCTGAAAGGGCTATGTTCTCCTGTTCTCTCTCTCTCTCTCCCCCCCTTTTTTAAAGAATTTGCACCAAAGATCTGGCCCCCAATGTTTCTGAGCTGCAATAATGAGACATCCCTGCTTTAAGCAAATTTTGCACCTGTAACCTGCAGAAATATAGCCGTAGCATTTGAAAAATTACCTCCATGCTGCACAGTGCCATGAAAATTTATCTTTGAGATGATTTTATTGCATGGTTACCCTAGGCAATTAAATCAATAAATCTTAACTGTCAGAAAGGTTGGCCCTGTGCCAGAAATAAATGAAATGCATGAAATCAGTAAATAAAAGGTTCCTGACAACTCATTCCAGAAATTATTTAGCAGTTGGGATTGTGGGGGGAGTTGTGTTTCACTCCCCAGCCTTTATTGACATCTTTTCTGAGAAATGATTATGCTAACAAATACAATGCCTCCACTACAAAGAAGTGAGAGTTTGCCAAGCCATAAATTATAGTCCCTGAGAATCAGGAAGGAAATAACAGCCACATGGCCAGAGGTGGTAGGCCAGGAGCAGCTGGGGTTGGGGACAGGTCTAGGGAGCATCTCCCCAGGCCCTGCCTCCTGCCCTTGGCTACTACATCTTCACCCCACTGGCCTGTGCCTTGATAGGACGTTTGGCCCTCACATGCTTGACTTGACCAGTCGGCAGCAGTGGTGATCTGAGCTGAGGCCAGCCTCCTCATGGGTGTGCCACATGATACCTTTGTGGTCTTTGATGCCTATCTCATAAACTCAGGGAGCAGAGAACTGAACCCAGTGTTTGGGCACATTTGTTCTTGACTTAGCACCCAGGCTTTTTTCTCACCTAAATCCTCCCTCCTCTGGTGGTGGGTACCATCTGCTGAGGGTCCTTTGGGGGTGCCTTTAAAGAGCAGGTGACGCTTACATGGGGCCTGGCCCTGATGCATGGACTATAAGAACAATGGGCACATTGAGAATCATCTGAAGGTTTGAGCAGGGCCTGAAGTGCTCTTACCCCTCTTCTGCATTTGCTTTCAGATTCAATCTGATTTGGCACCTTCTCAGTGAAGCCTTTCTTGACTTGCCATCACCCAGTTATAGGCTCTTCCAGCACTAGGCAATTTTCTTTCACAGTCTTCACCTTAGTCACAATTTCACATTTCTTTGTGTGATTGCCTGCTGGTACTCTCTCTCACTGGACCATAAGATCAATGAGGGCAGGGGAACATCTGGTTTTGTTCCCCGATCAAAGTTCATATCCTCATAACTGTGTGCATAATGACTATTTACTGAATGAATAAACAAGTGATGTATTAATCTGCTAGGGCCATCATAAAAAAGTGCCATAGACTAGGTGGCTTAAGGAATAGAAATTTTTTGTATCACAGTTCTAGAGACTGGAAATCTGATGGAGCATCAGCAGAGTTCTTAGAGCTATGAAGTAAGAATGTGTTCCAGGCCTCTCTCCTGTAAATGGCAATCATAATATTCACATGGTGGTGTCACTATAGGTGATTATGTCCCCCAATGTCCCCCTTTTTAAGAATACCAGTCAAAGTGGGCCCTAATGATCTCATTTTAACTTGATTACATCTGTAAAGGCTCTGTTTCCAAACCAGGTCACACTCTGAGGAACTTGGGCATTAGGATTCCAATATACGAAACTTGAGGGATGACAAAATTCAACCTATAACTAGAGGCAACTGACTCAGGGTCAAAAATTCATTAGGATTCTCCACAACAAGAATTTAGTAATTGGTTTCCATCTCAGAACCAAGGAGAATGGCAGGTCTGTCCCCTGCCAAACTGCACAGCCCTATCACCCATGGCTGTGTGGGTGTCTCTTGCAGCTGGTACAGGGCTAGACTATCCCAAAGGGAGAGAGAAGCTGGGGTCCAAAGCCCTCTGCCGGTATAATGAGTGAAGAGCACTACACCAGCCAGGAATGAACCCAGGCACAAGGCCTCAGACTTGGGTATCTCTAGGTCAAGGCTTGATTTCCTTTTCCTTCCTAGCCACTTAATCCTCTCTCTCCCTGTTGATATGTTCTCCCTCTATCATCAGCTCCCATAGTGGGTCGGGGGTGGGGGGGGCAAGGGCATGAGGAGTGCTCCTGCAGAGAATGGACTTTGGAGGACTGTTCAGGGCTGTGGTAGGGGATTCCTAGAGAGATAAAGAATCTGCCTGTGGAAGAGGTCCCCCATGACTAATGGCAGAGGGGGGCAATAGCAAAGAAACAGCTCTGGGGAATAGGAACAGCTCAAGGGAAATTACTGGAAGTAGGATGAGACTGGGGAGAGCCTCAGAGGAGTAAGTCTTTGCTCATAGAAGAGTCTGATACTATCTGGGGAGCAGGGTTCAGGTCTTCTAGGAAAGCAGGGACCAGGAAAGGAAGTTGTTCTTGGCAGGCCCCCAGGGCAGGAAACCTTAAATCATCTTAGGGAAGCTACAGTTATAGTCAAAAGAAAATTGTGATCCCTCTGCACCCTGCCCATCAGGAAGGCAGAGCCCCTTGGGGATATAAAGGGACGCCAGGAGAGACATTTGTAATCCCTGGAGGGCAAGAGTGGTAAACAATGGGAATGTGTTCTTCCTGCTTCCTCATTGGCTCTCTTCCTTTGAGCTTCAGCTAATGCAAATCCTTTTTTCTTTTTTTTTTTAATAATTCTTGCTGGCAAGTTCCCAGGGCAGATAATTCCCCATCAGTACATCATGAACACCAAGGTGGTTATTTTCAAATTAATGGTTTGAAACAAAATACAAGCATTGTTGTTGAACTAGGGGCTGATAGATGGCAAAGGCACAGTGTCTAATAGCTAAGTGCAAACCTTGCAGTGACAGCCACAAGATTTCAAAATAATAATAATTTGCATTTCTATAGCACCTTTCATCTGACTAATGAGCTTAAGGCAATTAATTCATTAATTTATTATGCTCTCCTAAGCAGCAGAGAAGTAAGGGTTGCTTGAATAATTTTCAGCTTACAGAAACTATGGTAGGGAAAAGGACTGTGCTGGTGGCAGGGCCACCATTAAAGAAACTTTATGCCCACTACTCCAGGAATCATGTCAAGGGAGAAAAATTTATGTATGATGTGAAGCCTTTTCTTGCCTAAAAGGCATGAGGTAAGCAGAAATCTAAGATTGCCCCTAAGATTCCTGCTCCTTACTTTGTAACCCCTCTTCAGTGTCGGCAGGACCTGTGGATAGAATGAATGTCACTTGTGTGATTAAGATTACATTACATAGCAAAGGTGAAAGGAATTTTCAGAAGTGATTAAAAGCCCTAATCTGTTTAATTTGCAGTGAGCAAAATGAAGATAATTCTGGGTGGGCCTGACTTAATCAGGCAAGTCTTTGGATAGAGGGTCTAGAGGACAGACTCTATCTCCTGCTGTCCTTGAGGAAGCAAGGTGACTTTAGTTCTACAGAGGCAAGGAAATGGAATCTGCCAACAACCTGAGGCAGCTTAGAAGAAGACCCCGAGCTACAGCTGATTGCAGCTCTAATCAGTACCTTATTGCAGCCTTGTGAGACCCTGGGTAGAGGATCCACCTAACTCATGCCCAGACTCTTGCCCCAGGGAAACTAGGAGATCATAAATGCTGGTGTTGCTTTAAGACAGTAGGTTTGTGATACTTTGTTACCACATAATAGAAATCAATAAGAGGCATTACTTATACCTTGCACATTATTTGTTTTGTGTTCTGAGCTGGTTAAGATGGTGGATTTGAACAGTTAAATGTAAAGCTAAAATCTCAAATAGAGAAAACTTATTGTCTCCAGATGTGTCCCCAAACAGTGCCATCTCTCATAGAGAGCCATTATTTCCCTCAAAGACTTGATGGAATCATGAAGCATGAGTGTAGGTCTTTCTGGGCTCAGATGCAAACCTAGGCTTCTCTTTGGCCCCAGATAAAGATTATACTCCAAGAAGGGTAATAAGGCACTGGCATGTCTTAACTCTTAAGGGGGTACAGTTCATACTTGAAGGTTAGGTTAGTAAAGATAACAATTATTTTGTGTATAACTATTTTGGTTGGTAATAGATTCCACAGTGATTTGAAGGATATTCAGGGATCTAAGGAGTACAATATAGAGTCTGATATGAGCTCCCAAGCCCAAATGCCCAATGGATTTTAAATGACCTTTGATGACCTGCCAAAGACAAGCTGTGGGCCCAGAAATTCAGCACCGTGCACAGTGATCTAGTCCATCAATACCAGGATGCTCTTGGGGATTTGAGGTACAGCCCAGCCAGAGGATATTTGGCTATAAAATTGATTTATAATCCTGATGGCAGATTGAAGACACTTGGAGAGCTTTACAAACTATCGATGTGGGGTTGATGGTTGGAGCATGGGAGTCATATCCAAATTGACTCCATCAGAGTTTATGGGATGAGCTCTAGGAACTGTAGGATTTGAAGCTCAGCCAAGGTGAAGGTGCCCTGTATCAGTGTGAGAGGTGAATTTGTCCTGAGGTCAAGAGCAAGGGCAGAGGCCATGTCCCCAGCAGGCTAGAATATGAAGATTGAGGAGGCAGGCAAGAAGACAGGAGCTTGGCCTGGGCACCAACAGGGCACTGCAGGTGTTTGAGCTACACCTTGAGAGACCTTGCTATTTCCCAGTGAAGGCAATGATTTGGGATGTGTTTGGTGACTATCATGGGACTTGCAGTGAGTCTAGGCCAGGACTTGGTCATATTAGGGGTGTCTGGGAGGATAGCTCAAATGGAGCTAGCCTCTAGTCTTAGTCAGTTGACCCTTTACATCCCCTTCTTGCTGCTTGGTGTAGCCAATTTGAAGAATTTGGGAGCTGATCAAGGAAAAAGAAATGACAACAAGATGTCAGGGCCACAGTTCACGACAAGCTTTATTTGGGTGATGCTTTGACAGGTTTGCTTGTGGAGGGGTGAGGGAAGTTCTTTACAGGATGAGGTCTTCCATTGGCTAGGGTGTAGAGACCACCCTCAGGAAGGGGAGGAAAAATAAAAGGCAGGAAGTAGGCTTCCATGTCTAGGTGATGTCAGTCAGCAGCCCAATGGGGACTCTCTAAGTTAGACAGCTCTGAAGGGCAGCTGTGGCTTGAAGTCTTTTGTAGCCTCAGGGCGATGTGATCTATGCCTAGCAGATGTCAGGCACAGTTTCATGGGATATGCAAAGTAGGCAGGCTCTAAAAGGCTAAAAAATTGCTTATTTGAGCTATATTTAAAATAACTAGATGTGTAAAATTTTGAGTTTGCTGCCGGGGCGTTTGAGGTAACCAGTCCTGGCTTGCTGTGAGGAAGTAAACAACACAGGGGCCCATACTCCGAGGCCAATGATTGATTACCCACTTTTATAATGCTGGGAAGATTTATCCCCTTTTCTTAGTCTGTAGCTTTTTATCCTGCAAATACTCTGGCCCAACAAAGATATAGGGAGGAGCTTTCTAAATAAACTTCAGTGAGAGAAACTTCATTCCTTCTCCATGGATCATTGCTATGTCCTCAGTGTGGAGAATTTGGAGAGAATCTCAGATCTCCACCATCAACCTCTGCTCAGGTCCAGCCATGCCCAAGAGAATGTTTCCAGAGAGGTCCATCCCTCCTCATGAGTTTCTCCTCACATTTTTGCCCTGCAGCAGGGCCTATCTTATTTGGGAAATGAGAATATGTTCAACTGAATTGTGGTTTGAGCTACCTGGAAAATTCCTGGGGAGTTACGATAGCATGAAAGGAAATCCCTTCCTTGGAGAAGAATGCTCTGAGTTTGAATTCCTGTGGGATGTTTTCTCTATAGCCCCAGAAGCACTATTATCTCCTGTTTCCCTGAGGACAGTGGGTGGGATACCTGAGTAACTGGGCTTTTTCTCTGATAAGCCTAGAAGAGTGATTCTTCATTTTGTTTTCAAATGAGGATCAACAAGGGAGCTTTAAAAGATACTGATATCAGTGACCTCTGACACAGACCAGTGGAATCAGAATCTGTGGGGCTGAGACTTAGCATTTGCATTTTAAAAAGTCCCTCCCTGGTATTCCTCAGGGTTCAGAGTACCAGGGCTAGAGAGACAGAGATTGAAAGTCATGTCCTGCGTCTCACTGGCCTCCTCAGCTCACACACTAGTTTGTTTGTGTGACTGTCAATCTCAACAGATGCTCAGCTAATGACCTGCACAATTGGAATAGGCCCTGACAACATATGTATACATGAAACTTACAGGCCAAATCCCCCTTACCAAATTGCACAGAGACCACTTGTATTGTAGCTAAAGTTCTTATTATTTTATTTTCTAAAAATGAGGGAGGGAGACAAAATCTTCAATCTAAGCCTAAAATATCTTTCCTAGAAAAACTCACAAAGCTAAACATGTTCTCCCTCCAAAATATGAAGCTTAGTGTACTCCTAGCTCTCTATGTGACATACTCAGTCACAGGCTATTGACCTGTGGCACATCATCTGCTAGACATGCAACCTTGAACTTGCTACTCTTACATCCTCAGAGTCATATCTCAAAGTGGGGGCAGGGACTTACCCCACCATTTTGTATGTGTATGTATGTGGGTAGGTGTATTTGTTTTTGTGGGACAATACAACACACAAAAACAAAACAACAGTGGGATCAGTGCCTGAGCCCATTGGTATGTGACTATTAAGTCTTCTGTCCTTGGTAGTGACAATGTCAGAGGAAATCATTTGGTGAAACGAAATCCTGAGTGTTGCCAAGAAGGCGTGGAGGTTGAGAAACACTTGCTTATCTCTGAGTAACAAGGAGAAGGCTGATATTATCAACTTCATTATGTAGAGGAACAAAAGTGGGGCCTGGAAATTTTATGTATCTCCCTTAAGTCAGTCCATGGGAACCCAGTTTAGAATCCTGCCTCAAAGCCAAAGGCACCTACTCTTCTGCAATATTCTGTTTCCCTTCTGAACCAATTCTTGTACTTTAGAGGCAAGGAGCAGCAGTTAGACCAGGGCTGGGTCTGTCTTAAAATGAAGTGACATCTAAGCCCTACGAATCTAAGACATGACCATTATCAGACTCATTGGTCATGAATGTGGTGCCATTTTTTCTGTTTGATACTTCCAAGCATAAGGAGTCCCACCTCACCAAGCCTTTCCTGAATTGCTGACCCCGCCTGTGCTGTAGTCCCAGACTTCATGGAAAAGGTGTTTCTGGAAGGCTGGCCCCATGCCTTTCCTATAGAGAATTCTGGAAGAATTGAATGAACATACTCCCTGAGGGTTCAGGGCCATTCTTTACTTTTGTTTCTCTAGTGGAAAGAATATATGCTATAAGATCAATAGCATTATTAATAATGGGAAGCAGAGCATAGTGGTTATGGTGAAGGCCTTTGAAGCCACGCTGGTCCAAATCTTGGCTGTGTGACTTTAGTCAAGCTATATAACCTCTGTGTTTCTCCATATTGTTATCTAAACAATGGAGTATGTTAGTACCTATCTTATAGGGCTATTGAAAGGATTGCATATATTAATATATGAGAAAATGCAAGGACAGTATCTGACCAGTATTGCCCTACCAGTGCTTGTATGTGCTACACAAACTGATCAATTATCATAATCCTAATTGAAAAAAATGTCATTGTGTGTATTCCCTCCCAGTTTTTCTATACACGTGTTTATACTTTTACTGAGGCATGATCATAATTTACAGCATCTAAGTTCTTCAGTGTAGAAAACAATTTGATTGAGAACAAATTTATAATTGATTTCACTCTATTTCTCAGATCAATTATTTCTTAAGTATCTCACAAGGAAAATGTTCATATTTACAGATATTGTGAGCTTCACATTTTGGAAAGGATTTGGTATTTGTAGTGGTAGTGTTACAACTGTCAGTTGTAACCACGGTTAACTACTTTAGTGTTCACACTTGGACTATGACTGTGATTATGCGGTGTCAAAATATGTGGCCAAACCAAATGTAGTTCATTTGTTCACAGGAAATACAGCCAAGTTGACTGTTAATGTTTCATTTACTGGCAGGTGTTTTGAGCTGTATCGTATTAGCACTGCAATTCCTCACTTAGCATGACTAGAAAATACATTCCATATAAACGAATTTTCTAGATATCTGAAACTTACTCTTTAACCATCCCGAAACCATCTAATATTTGGAAGGAAATAGTTCAAAAATATATGGCAGCAAAAGTTTCTGCCTTAGTACAAAGAGTGTGCTTCAGATAACTTAACCTTTCCTTGCTGACTTTCAATCATTATGGTGAGCTGAAATTACTTCTCTTGCTGCCGGCCCAGGCTAGTAGCTGCATCCCCCTGTGGGAAATGGCCACTGTTGCTGTGCTTTGAAGTTTTTAGCATAGTTTTGTAATCTCTTCTGTCTCTTCTCTCAGCATCTACTGCAGTTATAACTTCATACTTTGTAAGCTTTTACGTGCTGTGTACTAGGAATCCAGACGACTAAACATTTCACAATTTTCTCTTAAATGGGCTCTGAATGATGGTCCAAGGATCTCCCTTATAAAATGAATTGACTTTGTGAGAGTTATTTTCTTTATGGCCCTCAGTTTTACAGCTGTTGAGGTAAATGAGGGGCACTGGCTATGTATTATAATGCGAGGGAGGTGATAACAAGGTACTCTGGCTGGGAAGGTTTGGAAGCAGAATAATCTAAGTGTCTAAAATGAGATTTTCATAAAAATTTTATTTTGCATTTTTAAATAATTCAATGCATTGGCAGTATAGTTAATGCCTCTATGAGAGAAACCAACGCACCAGCTCAGCCAATATCATTTTTACAGAGACATCTTGTTGGAAAACAACAAAACCACATTAAAATGTTTGTACACAGAGTTACTGTACTGAGAACAAAGCACCAACAAAACGCTTGTGCGCTACACATTTGAAATGCAAAGCCACACAGGCAGATATAGTTTTATACATAGAAAGCACATGAAACTAGGTTTTAAAAACCAGATAACATTTCATTAATTGATTGATGTTAGAACAGTTTACCCTGAACTATACAGGATATTGGAACTTGCTGAAATTCTGACAAAGACGAGCATGCTTGTTAAGGACAGTGACAGTTGGTGGATGTGCAATGAGTATGAATACTGGAAAGTTCCACCCACGAAAAGGTGGCTCAAAAGACCAATTGTATTTTGTTCAAGCCAAGGGGGCACTTTTTGAATGATTACTGAATTTTCATGGAGCCCTGGGGCACCCCTGGGGAAAGGGTCTTCCCCTCAGGGCAGGACCTCAGAAAATTTTCTTCTTAGGAGCCAGGCTAAGCTGTTCCTGATGGTTCTGCTCTTCTACTCACTTGGAGAGAGTGCAGGCCAGATATCAGCCTCAGGGATTTGAGCTACAGCTTAGAGCAAGCCCACCGCAAACCTGAGGGTCAGCTCATGTGGCTGCAGCTGAGGCAGCCTCCATCTTCCCTCCTATATGTCTTGACCCACAATTTTCTCTTGGAAACTCAGTTGGGTTCGAACAGAGTCTCTTCCCTCACAAGGAGCAGTGGAATCCACTTAATTGAACTTGATAACATGACAAAAGCTTCCAAGAAGAGAAAAATTTTCATTTCAAATCATTGCCTTCATATAGTAATGTAGCCATGGACTCCTGGAACTGTAAGACAATGGTTTTGAAGAAGAGAAAGCTACAATTTCATGAAAGACAAGACGCCAGACGTGTCACACATGCATAAACACATTACACGCACACACGCGCACACACACATACATTGATGGCATGCTTTCTTTGTGCAGTTTTGGCTTGCCACAATGGTCCAGTGACATGGTGTTAGTGAGCACCCACACACACTAAGAGTGCGATGACAATTAAATTCCCATTTCTATCCCAGTTATTCAATACATATTTTCCATGACACTTAAATATACAAAGTTTCTGTTTAAAATGTGCACGAAAATGTCTTTTTTTTTTCCCCAGAAGAACAAGAGAAAGGTTATAGAGTCACATCTTCTTTTACAACATGTTGGGCTTATCTTTTTGTTCCCTATATACAGGCTAATGGGAATGTGAGGAAACACTTCAAATGAGCACACAAGACGTGAATGTGCGTCTTAGATGCAAAGCAAACACACGCACCACAGACCAAGCAGAAGACATCCCTGGCAACTCTCAGGAGTATTTTGCGCGTCTCAGTCAAGTTACTTACTGGGAAAACAAGGGGAGTCATTTGCTAAACTGCAATAGGTCTCAGAGAATATTAATAAAGTGCTCCTCTGCAAAACTACTTCTGTTCTCCTTGCTATTTTTCAGTGTGGGCTATGAAAG
The DNA here is from genome assembly GCF_000181295.1 of Otolemur garnettii. Taxonomy (NCBI): domain Eukaryota; kingdom Metazoa; phylum Chordata; class Mammalia; order Primates; family Galagidae; genus Otolemur; species Otolemur garnettii. The sequence continues at coordinate 495,221 of NW_003852626.1, forward strand.
GGCCCAATGAACATGCGCTGTTCTTTGGAAACCCATCAACATTTGCCTAGATTTCATTCCTGGCCTACGTACTGGTCTAATGCAGATTTACCAAAGACTCCAGATTTCAATATTTTAATGAGGGAGTGGCATTGGGGGAAGGGAGGAAGGGAAAGAGAGAGAGTTATACCACTGCGATCAGAATATTACTTCAGTCAATAATGAAAAATCACCCTCAAAAAAAAAAAAAAGGAAAAGGAAAAAAAAAATGTGAACCTATAAAATGTCTTGACTGGAGTGCTCTGGGGAAATTTCTCAAACAGAGATTTGCTGTTTGTATTTATAATGATTACAACATCTGAAACTGTCTGCCATTGCCAGGCCTCTACCTATAAAGTTCATTGAAAAATTCTGGTATAAAAACACTGCCTCATCTGCCTGCAACCACTTCACTTGCTCCAAAATTATGTAGCAAAGGTCAAAACACTGCTCCACAAAGTTATACAATTGGACAAATGAATTCAAGAGACTAATATTTATACTGCCATGTAATAATGCAGTTATTATATTAACATGATTTCATAATACAGCATGCCTTTCCAGGGGGCATGTTTTAAATCAGGACACATCTATTTTTGTTAATCTGTTATGTCTTAAAAGCATGAACAAGTACAGTTCAGAAGCTCACATTTAACTACGCATTTGTTTGCAGAAAGAACACTAGCAAGAAAGCAAAAGCTAGAGCCAGAGAGAGAGAGAAACAAGTAACAACCATCACGGCCACAGCCACCAGTGCCACCACCACCACCACCACCACAGAAAGGAAAGCAAAGAACACATCACTCATCTAACCACATGTGCAAAGGGGGAGAATTGTAGGTATCTTCTGATCCCAATGAGTGTTTCTGAGCATAACCTGTATGAAGCTCACCACTGACATATTCATTTTATGGTAGACAACACTAGAACAGATAATCTTCAGAATCACTACTCTGATGAAAATAGGAATCAAAACAGCAATTTGTAGAATTGAATACATGTGAAATATTTCATCTCAGACATTTCTTTTTCTAAGATATCCAGAGAGTAGAATTATTCAGGAAGAAAACTAGATGTTTGACAAATTGTCTTGAATCAGGATCAATCTCATTTTTTAATATTCATGGCTGAATATGATTGATAAGTGAGGATGGCTTTGCAACAAACAGAATGATGTTAAACATATTTCTAGCTCTGAAATATGAGCCATGAAAACTGGCCCATTGCTTGGGGGACTTAGCATCCCTGTGTAAGTATAGTGTCAATTAAACTAAGCCTAGATGTTATTATTTCCCAGTAAGGACAACTGTAGAATATCATGAAGAGGACAGATGTGCAAATGGTACTATCATGCTAGTCATAGAAGGAACTGCAGAGGCAAAAGGCAGAAAGGCCAGAAAGTAAGAGCAAGACGTGGATCTCCTCCAGGGCTAGCATTTGACTATGGACACAGATCCAGACAGAACATGGAAATGTTCAAAGAAAATAAGATTTTAAGGCAAGTTCTTCAGTCTTTCATGTATCTGCAGATACAAACCTCTTATTAACTGCAGAAGATCCACAGTACCAGGAGAATGGATCCTTCGAGACTTTCTATTCTATTCCCAAGATGATATATGTGAATGGATTTAATTGAAGAGTGTGTATATGTGTGTGTGTATTTAATGAAGCCTCATTGTCTTAGAAAAATATACTAGAGTTTTGCTGTCTTGTTAGTGACCTTAGTACTCTTCATATTGTGTGGAAAAGAGAATTATTTTGTTTGAATGATCATTTCTGAATAATAGTCATGTAATTGAAACAAGATGCATTCTGATTTGAATTCAGCGTCAGGCCAGTAGGTTGATGCTTTTAACTAAAATTAAATGTTAATAAAGAAACTTAAATTCCCTAATAGCTAAAGGGAAAACCTTATGAACAACAATGTCAACATGAGATAAATATTGAATTTTCACATAACATTAAAACACAGAAAGTTGTAGATTGTGCTATTCTCCATAGAGGCCTGGTAAATACTTTATCCAAGTTACATGTAGAAGTTAGAAATAGCATTTGGAAATCAAAATAATGATAATTAACAAGAATAATTAAAAATGACAAATACCTATTCTTTAAAAAAATACCATGACAGTTTTCTAGGTGCCTATTTCACTTTCATTTTACCTATGAGATGTGGAGATGACAAAACTATCACCATTGATCCACCTGGCCTTTCAGCATAAGAGGGCATCAATCTTTTCAACCATCTCCTGCTTAAAACCTAGGCTACCAGGGAAGCCCTTACCTCTAGGCCTCATCATAAACTATCTATATTCATAGAAGATTTATCTGTATTTTCACCTGGTAAAATAGTTTTAGTCTTTGAAGTGCATGTTGGGAGTGTGTACATGTGTCCACATAAAGAGACATGTGAAATCTGAGCCCTCTTTGACTGTCTGTACCCAGTAATGTGTTGGAACTGGCCTGCCCAGGCTGGTGAGAGCCTACTATGCGCATCTCTTCCCATGTCTGTGTTCAGTGATGCCACATTTGGTAGCTTCAAATAAGCCATAGTGGGAATATTTACACCATAGAAATTGGCAAATGCTTTAAATCAGGTGCCTTCTATTCTCAGTGAGCTGGTTGTTAAATATTTTACAAGCACACCACTGGTTGGATGCCAGGCTGACAAAAGAAGTCAGCCCTTGGTCTGGGAAATACATAATCCACTTGGCCTCTCTGGGGTTTCTCCAATTTTGCCTCCTCTCCAGGGGTTCCTTTACCCCCAATTTCATAAGCACTGAAGAACCAGCAGAGGGCCATGTGCATCAGGGGTGCATTTGGCTACCCGTTGTCACTACACTGGGCTCTACTTTCAGAGATACCACTATGTGGTAGCCACATAAGTGATTCAGGACAAAACCAAAAAGGTAAAGTCCCTGAAATTCTCTTTGGACATGGCAGCTGGCTTCCTGCTGCAGATATTGGATAGCAATGAATCCCTTAGTAGAAAAAAGCTATCCCCAGCTGAGATCATCCAGTGGGACATTCTTCAGGAGGTTTCCCACAGCTGGTCTACATGATGCTGTTCTCCAGCGACTTGAGTTTGCCACTGCAATGACCTGCTTGGGACCTGGAAGCATGTTTCCTTTGCTTCCCCCCGTCCCTCCTCAAAGTCTGATACAAATCAAACAGCCAACAAAATTGAGGTCACTGGCAAAAGAGTTTGAAATTTTGAATGATTTTTATTAAACACCATTAGTCTACACTGCACAGTTAATGAAACAGCAAAGCTCCAATCTCTTAGAAGAATGATGATTGATCATGGATCTGAAAAGCAGTACAGTGTTCCCTAAACCAATGCGAGCACTATGAATAATTCTTTAACATCTCATGTCAGAAGCAAAAAGGGGCAAGAACTGCAATCTGGCCTAGAGGGGCTTCCCCACCCTCCACCCCCACTCCCACCCCCCTGCCCTCCCTACGATACAATTTTCTTTTAGTTGATAGATTATAGGGTAAAATGTGATGCTTTTGGTAAAGAGGGCTTCTAGATTTGTGAGGAGGAGAATGGAAAGGGAATTAATACTTTTCTTTTGCCCAAAATATCAGATGGTTGGATTAATGTCTAAGACCAGCCTATCTGATTAGTCTCCTGCCGGGGTAAATGCTGATTATCAATATACAGATGCCATTTCTGCTGCTGGAGTTTGCTAACACCAAAGAGAAAATGAATCAGAGTTTATTTATGAGAATAAGGCTGTGTGAATGGAAATGAGAAACAACAACAACAATAACAACGACAAAGAATTCTGTCTGCCAGTTGAGTAACAGAACTTTCACAACTGGCCCAATAAATTTTCCCCACAGAATTGAATTTTGGGGCACTGAATCGACCCATTTGTTTAATACTGTGTAGCTATATCATCTTGCCACACGCTTTTTCTCAATGGGGATAGTGATGGTTCTATAAGCAAGCAGTTTGTTGCTTTACTGAGTAGTCCTACTCAGTGATCCAGTTTGGTTTTTCCACCTGCCAACTCATGCAGATGAATTTTATCATGTCTCTTGAGAAGTATATGAGGGCTTTACCCTAACAACTCAATCGATTCTGCCTTCAAAAATGCTTTCAACTTCAAACTCCAACTTCAACCTCCAGGATGGAAATTTGAATAAAAGAAAATCCAAATTAGATAACTTTAGGAAGATATAATAGAACAAATATCTTTCCAATGCAGACCAAATCCAAAGCACGTAGCAATGTAATGCCCAAATGAAACTCTAACCATTTGGAAACACAAAAAAACACATTTTAGCCAATGGTTTCTAATTTTGCAACTTGGTTATTGCCTGAAGATTTGGATCTTTTTATTTCCTTACATGGGAAAAAGTCATCCCAACCTCAAGTCTTTTATTATAAAAGTAGAAGCAGCTAATCTGCTTTTCCAATTATGTCATCCAAATATAAAACTACTAGTATTTTCCCAATGAGCTTATTAAGTAATTAACACTCTACAGGCTGGCTAACAACATGCTTACAGCTAAATTCTACCCGGAGGACCACACTAGCAAACTCTTTTCAAATTAATCCTACCTACCAAACTCAGACAGTAATATGACAAAACCACTAAAAAATCCAAAGTTAATTAAAAATACAAAGCCAAGCCAGCATCATCACACAGACTTGTCAAACTCTCTGTGGTTGGAGCTTGGGTGATAAAGGAAGGCATAGTGGTGGCCCTACCTGGGTCAAGCTGCAGGGCTGAGATGGTTCAGTGTACTGCTCAGGTGGAGCTGCCTGTTACTCTGTCCTCCACCCCACCTCCATGTGCTTATGTAGCTGTGTGTCACCAAGTCTTTGTCAAGGTGTAGAGGCATGCCCTCTCTCTCACATATCTCATAGCTCTCTCACAAATTTGTATGCTGAAGAGATTCACTTGACAAAATATCTCAATCCTTTGATCCCTCCAATACCTGCACACCTACGACACATATCACCATTTACAGTGTGATGAATAGAGTACCTAGAAAACAGCAACAATCCTTAATCGTGAAATCGAAAGATGTCTTATCTCCAGGGAGAGGAAGGTAATTCATCCTCCATGTTTAATTGGCTTCTAACCTGATTTAAAAATGGGTCTACTAAATAATCAGGCAGTGATCCAGAGCTCAACTGTCAGATTTGATAATTGTGCTGCTGACTTGGCACATACTTTACATTCAGCCACCAGAAATGACAGCGAATCCGTTTGCCTCCCTGTTGTAAGTAGATATAACAAGTTGCTGAAACTAGAACTACAAGTCTATCACCCATGTGGCAATAAGCTTGTTTCCCTGGGAAACTGCCTCTAGCATTCTAATGCCTAGTTTCTGAAGATTGAATTTCAAGATGCGTCTATTCCTAAATCCATGATGGTCTAGGATTGTGGTCTAGGTTGAATTCACAAGTCAAGCCAGTGAGCTCCCTTATATTTTAATAGTCAGGCCCTCTAAGTTATGGAAAACAGAGAACCTGAGTCACTGCAAAGTCATCAGCTTAATTTTTATATGTGACACCACCTTGGGTGTTCAGAATCTTTCACATGATCATTTTCCTCATTTAATAGGCTCAGAAAAGATTAAGGTTTCATTTGTGTATGTGTGTTTGTATGCACGTGTGTGTGTTTGCATGCATGAGTAAGTGTTGTTGTTGAGACTGTAAACGTAAAGCTCAACCACAGTGGGAGCATACAAAGTGCTGGGTTCAGCTGCTGGGATGCTCCCATCAGCCATATTAACAGCATGGCTTCAGCCATTGGAGTACAATTTTCACAACTTTATTATACAACAAAGGGCCTTAAACTCAAAGACGGCCAGAGCACAGCTCAAGTGTGGCTCTTTTGCGACTCAGGATATATCTAACCTTGACGATGAGAGTACAGAGTGATCACCTGCTATCACAGACCCACATGACTTGCTTTAAAAGTCACTCAAATTTGCATCGTTCATGTGCATATCTATTATTTATCTTGTCCTAACCCAGTGAACAAAATTCAATAACTCAGCAGATTAAATGCTAAGTGGAATTATCTACTGGTAGGTAATAACAGGTAACAAATGCATGGATAGTGTTTACTACAACTGGGGAACTCTTCTGGTGACCTGGGACACAAATGGTGATATTTACATTGTGATGTTTAGGAACATAAAATGAATATAAAGAATCATAAAAGGTGGGGGGAATCACAACCAAAGGGGAAAATGTCTCCAAATTAGATGAACTGCTCAGTCTTCAGGGCTCTTTCAAAGAACCTTAGGGTAAAGAGTACTCCAAGACTCATTTTTTTTTTTTTTTTTTTTAGCTAGCTACTACTAGCTACTACTGCTAGTTTGGAGTTTTCTTTGTGATTTTCATGGAAATGATTTATGTTAATGTAGAATTTAATAAAATCAGTGCTCATATTTCAGTTAAAAACCAATGAGCCAAAAAAGAAAAAGGAAAAGGAAACAGAGGTTAAAAAACTAAAGAAAGTAGAAAAAAGAAATCTTGCAACAGAAAATATGGATAATAATTAGAGAAGCCCAGATTTTAAAGCCACTAAGAAGAAAACTGCATATTATTACTTCCAGGTAGTGATAACTTGTCTTTTGTTTCCATACATTTAAGCAAAACACAGTTGAAAAATCCTGTCAGTTATGGACCTGCCTACCAACTGCAAAGAAAGCAAAAGTGTTAATTCCTTCTTAGACATTTTCCAGACCTGTCTTATCTCCCAACTGTGAAACTGGAGTGTAGCATTTTGGCATCTGCCAAACTGCTCCTCCAAAAGGAGAACTTTGCACAAAGTGAATCCCAGGTGAAGATTCATGTTTCATATCATGTACTTCATTGTTTTATGTCAGCTGATGCCTTAAAGTTGTCAAAATAAATGTTGTCCCTCCTTCTCATCATTGAAATAAAAAAATGAGCAATCCGGAAAGGATGCTATCAAGAAGTCCTCTGGTTGTGTCACATAGCATCATTTTAAGTGCCACATTGCTATGTTCATCTCTATTCTTGATTCTCTTGATTTTGTGATATTGCTACAACATCTAACCAGCGAGTTGTGGCAATGAAAATTCTCACCTGAAGATTGAGTCTGTGGGAACCACAAAATTTTAACAATGAATTCTGAAACACATTCTCTTATGGATATAATAGTATAGTTTGGGGGACAGCTATTACTGCAAGTCTCAGCAGATCCCTTGCTTCTATGTTCTCAGGAACCTGCCATCTTCACAAATGCCTCCCATTCTTTGTGTTGGGTAGTGTGGACTTAAAACAACATGGTAGGAACTATCATTCTATAAAGCATAAAAAGATGGTGGGATCTGAGAATGCAGATCAAATGCTAAAAAACCACTAAGTAATAAAACATATGCTGCTCTCAAGTTGTAGTGTCCACTTTCAATGATTTCTGTTTTTGAAAGAGACTAAAAGAAGCATAAAAATAAAGATAACCAAAGAGAACTTTCCCCAATGAGTGGAATTCCACCAGTGACCATTGGTGTGCTGGTAGAGGTAGAGTGATGGGGATGACACTGGACACAGGAGCACACCCACTACAACAAATGGGCGTCGATGCGCAGCCAACACAGTCCCTGGCGAACGTAGCGGACAAGATTGGTCATGCTGCTGTGCTGAGTTAGAGGCCCCATCAGTGTGTCCAGATCGCCAAAGAATTCTGAAAAAAACAGAGCAATCCTCTGTCAGACCGTCACATGATGCCATGCAAATACACACCACACGGACACACTACCTTTATACAACACCACAAGCATGTGCATGTAGGAAAAGTGACACATTTGTTCTCTCATTCAACAAAAATTTATAGAGTTATTACTATGGGATCAAAACTCCATATATATACAACAAGCACGATTACTAGTCAGCTCCCCAAACACTGCAGCCCCCGGAGTGTTTGTGTTATTGTAACTAATAAAGCATAAATTCATTTAAATCTGTTACTGAATTCATACCAAGTTTTAAAAAAAGATATATTTTTTCAGACAGAAGATTATAAAAGTACATTATAATCCTGTGGAAGTTTTATATATACAGATATATATTATATATAGAGAGACACACATATATATATATAATTAAATATTATATATGTATGTATTTGTCTATATATTTATGTAACATTTTAATGTTATATCTTTAAAAATATACACATAACTTATATACAAGCATGTTTATATATATTTATAGTATATAATAAATTTACGTCTTTATATTACACATTTATATTTTACACATAAAATGTTGGGGAGCCATGGTCTGTTGTCAAGCTGTTTGTCATTCTCTTTTCCCTTCCTTTTGTCTAAATGAACTGAGTTTGCTGATTTTTCTTGGCATGGTATAGACAAAGCTAGTGAATCTGGACAGCAATTTGCCTCCAGAGCCAAATAAACGTCTAGGAAGAATCTGATTTGGTAAGTCTTATTCCAGACTTAACATTGGGAGTGGAAAATGACTCACAAGTTTCTGTAACATAGCAACATCCCTTACCCCTCCTAGGACATGAATAATAGAAATAAATGCCCAGCTGACTCCCTCTTGGCTGACTTGGAGAAGAGGGCAGCCCCGAGGCTACACTACTAACCAAGGTGACCGGAGTTTTAGAATGTCTGCCTTGTGGAGTGGAGGGTAGTATGTCGTAAAAAATTTATGATGTCTAAAAATTACCTAGGTGTCCCCTTTTGACATGCAAATTCATTTGTCTGGTACTTAGGTTAGTTCCCAATGCCTGTGCTGGCTGGAAGTGAGCAATCTTGGTTGGGGGCAGAGTCCAGAGAGCACCCTAAAGTGGTTGAGATGCTCTCCTGACTTCTCAGAAAGCAATTTCCATGCATGGGTTACATGTGCCGGATTGTTCACCAGATGGTATTTTACCAAACAATGCATTTATTCTTCATGTCCCATATAACATATGGGCTCCTTCTTTAGGTATCAACTTCATTTGATTATGTGAAACTTTCAAACCTGTGATATGCAATAAAAAGGACTTCTGCAGAAAAAGGAGCAAATTATTTTTGGCATTTTAAATATTTTCTTACATAAGACAATACTAAGGAAAGTGTTAAAGGACCTATTCATTGTTGAATGAATGTGAGCCAGGGTGTTCCTTCCCTGGGTATTTTCTATGAAGCTCTCTGTGGCATTCCTAATTAGATGCCCAGGTCACCATTTTAATAACCACTCCAAGTGAGCAACATAAGCAGCTGGCCAGGAGGGGAACAGAGCTTCTAGAACAAAGGCCAGAGGTACAGCATCAATCCCATTGGCCCATTTTAGCACCAGAACCTTGTAAATAAGCCATGTACAGCTGCACAGTGGGCTGGCAGGAGGCGGAGATAGAGACCTTCCAGTGGAACAGCCCACCTCACCCATCTCCACTGTACATTTGGGTAGAAAAAGGTGTGAGTGCACACTTGTCTCCAGTAACGTGCAGAGCTCCCATAAAATGGCAAGCTCCTCAGTTTCCCCCTGTCTATACGAACAAGGCAGATGTAAGAAGAATCCCCAAAGCTGAGCAAATGAAAAATGACAAGCATGTGAAACTCAAGGCTGTAGGCAGAAGATTCCATGCTACGTCCTCTCCCTAGTTCACTGAAAAGCGTTAGCAGGACACATTTTCTCTCTGCTGGTTGAGTGACAGAGTTGTTTTGATGCAATATAACATAAGGAATTTAGTAACACCTTGACATGCTGTGTTAATGACAAGATTAGCACCATTTCACCCTAACATCAGCACAGCCACCACATTGCTCCTGGAAAGTTCGGCAGTTAATTTAGAAGGAATTACTTTAACAGATTTTAAAAATGGATGCAATGATAAAGGAAATCCATAAATATCGACTTGCCCTCTAGATACCAATACAAAATAAGACAGAGTGTGAAGGCAGACAAGCAAGGCAAATCTTAAGACGTGTAATGTCTTTCTTTGCAACTCTACAACCCTTGGATGGGGCTGGTTGTATGCACTGGTTGTCTCTAGATTTCCAGAAGTTCAGAAAAGTAGACAAGCTTAGAAATTGCCCATTGTTCAGGTAAGTTGTTCAGGATCTCGCCTAAGGTTTCTGAAGACCTGCTATTAATCTCACTATCTTCACGGGCAGTGTAACTTATTGTTTCAGACTCTGGCCAGGTCCGGTGGCTTATGCCTGTAATCCTAGCACTTTTGGGAGGCCAAGCCAAGGATCAATTGATGTCAGGACCTCACAACCAGCCTAGGGAAAATAAGTCCTAAATCTCTATAAAAAATTAAAAATTTTGCTGCACATGGTGATGTGTGACTTAGCCCCAGCTACTCGGAAGGCTGATTGAAGTAGGAGGATTGCTTTAGTCTAAGTTTGAGGTTGCTATGAGCTGTGATGATGCCACTGCACTGTAGCCCAGGTGACAGAGCAACACCCTGTCTCAAAAAACAAAACAAAACTAAACTAAACTAAAAAAAAAACCCAAGTGTGTAAAACTCTAAGACTCCTGACATATTCCCAGGAGTCCTGGCCTGTGAGGACTCTGGGGCTTGGTAGAAGAATTGGGCCAGGAGGCCCAGTAAGTCCTTAATTAAACTCATGGGAACTTCCATCTGCACATATATGGCTTGCAGCCCCAAGCTGGGATCTCTAAGTATCCTGGGACCTGCAAGGATACCCAAATCTGAGGACGCTGAAGTCCCTGTTATAAAATGAGGTGGTATTTACATATAACTTCAGTATATCTTCCTGTGTACTTTAAATCATCTCTAGATTACTTATAATGCCTCAGACAATGTGGATTCTATGCAGAGTTGTTATGGTGTATTTTTTACAGTTTGTATTATTTTTTATTGCTGTATTGTTACTTCTTATTGTTTTCTTTTCCTGAATATTTTTGATCCATGGTTGGTTGACTGTGGATGTTGAACCTGTGGACATAGAGGGTCCACTGTAACTGCTCGTGACCTAGCAGCACTCAAGTGTCCCCATTACTGGCCAGAAATTTCTACTCTAAATTTCTGGTCACCCCTTTGCAGTCTGATTCTGAAAAGCCCACAGCTATTTCCACTTTGAATATAGCGTTGCAGTCTGTGACTACTGGGCCAGAATCAGCCAAGTCAGATGAATGGCTGGGGCAAAAGCACAGCTTACTTTTACTTTCTACCTTCCTTAGCATTGTCAGGTTGTGAGCCTCAGTGGTAGCATGACTCACCAAAGACCATGGGCCTGCTTTCTGGTGAATCCAGGTCCTTTTTGTATTTATTTTGTAGCAAACCTCACGCATTACCATGAATAGGACTCACTCCTTCATCTCAGCTGTCAGTGTGTGAGTAAAACCAGTTGACTTTGACCCTCATTGCATTGTCATTTATTCATCTGGGGCTGACGATTATAATAAAGGTAGAAGGCCCTACTTTACCTTCACGTCTCAAAAAAAAAAATTAACAGAAGCCCAAATAATCTTATTAATTTTCAAATCATTCTTTTCCTTTGCCTCTGTTTCTCTGTGTTGGTCCTTATCCCTGAGTGAAATTCCCAAATAGTTATTTGCCAACACCTCACAGTTCATGCTTAGGTTTTAAAGGAGAACAAAATCCAAGACTTTTTCACTCTCTCAGCAGTTGTAGGTCACTGTGCTAGCCCTGAGTGAACACCCTGGAAATCGGGAGACAGAAAGACAAAAGGCCACCAAAATTCAAGTCCTGCAGAGCACAGTTAGCTCCAGCCTGGTCTGGGAGCAGCGAGGGGAGCAGATGAGCATACCTCTGTTCTCTCGCGTCAGTTTGTCCGCCATATCCCAGTGTTCGTAGCCCCGTAACACGTTGCTAGTGATGTTGACGTGGCTGGCAGCCATGTGGTGAATACGCTGAGGGATGGTGACCGGGCCGTTGTTGCAGTTCCCCATTGCATTGATGGCAGAGACATTGTTGAGAGACACTGGGTATGGAGTGTTCCTGGGGGATGGAAAGAAATGAGCCCTGTTAGCTGGGCAAGAAAGAGTGACAGTAGGGTTCAAGAGCTCCCTAATCACACTGGAATCACAGCAGCTTGCCATTCTCCACAGTGAAGTTTACATGGTGAACATATATGAAGACGCAGGAGAGTGGAGTTTGTTCCCACATCTCGCCACCTCTTCTCTGAGGACATCCTACAGTTTTCATCAACACAATAGCTTCTTCCAGGGGCTTCTCCATAGAGAGATCGTACTACTGCCCTACACCTGCCCCAATGGACTGAGCCACCCAGGGGACAGTGCCAGGCTGTAGAAGAACTCCCTCGTCTCCCTTTCTAACACTAAACACGTCACCACCTTTGACAACCACTGAGGGATCATGCGCAGTGCTGCTTTTGTCTTAAAATACCAGAGAGAGCTGGGTGAATCTTTCCCTGGCATTAATTCTACTCAGAAATGTATCTCTTACTTTGAATATATATAACAAGTGTTATAATGTTTCAGAAAAAAACAGCTCAGAGCTATGATGATTTCTCCACCTGCTGCCAGAATAGCTATTAGCAGTTAGAAAACATTTGATGTATAATATTGGCCTATCATCAAAGTGTTTTGTGGAAACCACAATGACAATTTGCTCCAAATACAGTTACCACAATAAGCAAAGTGCAAATCTTAACAGCTCCCTAAGGAGCACTATTGGGGAAGCTGGAAAAAGTAGAATTCTTAATCTCTCTTTAGGATTCTTTAAGACATGCTGCAGAGATGGGCTGTTAATTGGTGACTGTTCACTTGCATGCTGGTTTATAAAGAGAAGTCTTAAGAGGACTCATTTTGGGTAGTACCAATGTTTGGACATATAGATTTTCACTGATTCTTTAACATCAGCAATAAGCGATCACCTGCTGCCTGTGTACAACGTGGAGGTCATTTTTCCTTCAGGGCCTGGCCTTAGCTCAGCATGCTGTAGACTTGCCCAGGGACTTCCTCAAAGCATGGGGGGGGCTTCCTGTGCATAGGGGCAATATCAGTATGCCTCTCGGCCTCCCTATCCTCCTCCAGGAACACTTTGAACAATTCCCAGGCAAAAGTACCACTTTATTAGGACAGAACATTTTAAGGGAGTAAAAGAAATGGGGGAAGCTATGTTTTAGACTCCATGACTCTGCATGTTTGAAGGAGCTTCTACCTTGTTCCTCTGAATCTCCAGAAACATCATCAAGAAACCTTGTCCCATCCTCATCGCCATCCCCTTACCAGATGCTGATGTGGGTAACTCTAGCTTTCCAGGGTGGCTCAAAGAACAGACATGCACCCTGACAGGCACCACGCACATATGATTTAGGGAGCAGCAATCACAGTGTCCCAAGATGCTGAAGTACTGGGAGATCAGGGAGCCATCATGACTGTGTCTATGGCCATGGGAGAGATTTGGACCATTTCTGCCAACAGAGTCTCTCTTTTCGTTTGTTCTGGTGTCAGGTGGAAAGTATACCCTTATACTTGCTCTGTACTTGTCTGCTATAAGGGGGTTGGTGGATATTTCTGCATATTTATAATTGCTGAGATATTTTCTTACTTCTTAGTAGAATGATTTCTTCTCAAGTCAGGAGTGGGATAATGAGATGTCCACACTAAGGGGCTTAAGCACAGAAGAGTTAGCCAATTACAAAAAAAAAAAAAAAGAAAACAGTGAATACTGGGTTTCTTTATTGGAGAAGCTTAAAAGTGCTATTTTTTAGTCTTTTCCCAGAATAGTGGTCATTAACTCTTTAAATGTCCATTTGTGGCAAGAATGGAATATGGTCTCATTCATACTCTCTGGAGACAATGACAAAGCTGTCAAGCGCCACAGATGTTGAAAGAGGGACTGTGTGGTGCTGGAAAAGAGGTACTGGGATCCCAGGAGACCTGGATTCTAGCCCCAGATCTGCCTGAGCCTGACCCCTCCCCTTGCTAGGCCTTATTTTCTTCAACTGAGAGGAAAGGTTGGTATCAATGATTATCAGCTATGTCCAGAGTCACAAGGGAAAGCCAAACATCTCTTTACCTGGCACATCTTGAAAAGCCCTTTCCCTTTTGACCTGATCACATGGAAGTGTTACACGTAGGAGCTCTCTTCCCCTTCCATTCTCTACTTTCTTTCATTTAAATACTCAGTAGCAGAATCTAGAAAAGCTAGGGTAAGGCTTTGTTTGGGGTCATTACTACTCTCATTTTGGGGTCTACAATCTGATGTGTTCTGGAGAGCATGTATGTACACTATGTCATATTTATGAAATGAAAATATTGAAACCTAAGAAATTGTGATGGTGGCTACAGGAAGGCCAATGCAGAGTGCACTCACCCCGGTGTGCTCTCTACTCTGACTTGGCTCTCATTGCTGTAGGCATCCCACCATCTTCTCTCACCTCTCAGCCACATGTGTCCCCTTGTTATTTCTCAAAGCCACTAGGCATGCTCCGTCCCACCCTAGAGGCCACTGACATCCCTCTGCTGGACAGTGCATCCCCAAGTATTGACATTGCTTGCTCTACCATCCTCTAATACCCCTACTGCAAGACTCAAAGTGTGCCACTGCTCCCTCCTCTCTTATAACCCTTTCTTTCTAGTTTCCTTGTTCCCTTTTCCTCTATGACATTTCCCATCATTTAGCACGCCACATGCTTGTTACTGTCTTTATCCTCTAAGAGAATTTGGCCTTGAGAAGGGCAGGGGCTTCCATCTGTTTTGCACTCTGTGCTATACCTCGGAATCTACAATAGTTTCTGGCACATAATATGTCCTCAATAAACCAACAGAATAAATGATTGGATTGTTGCCATTCCTTATTTTAGATCCACTACATATAAAGTGTTCTAGAGGGAAGGAGAACAAGGTATATAGCAGAAGGATAGGCTATGTGTTTGTGAAGGACCAGGCAGAGTGTCCCATACATAGAGGGCATTTGATAAATATCTGCTGAATGAAAAGATGCATGGTGCCTTATTGAAAAAGAGCAAATGTTCTAACAGAAGAGCAAAATCCATTATTTTCTAGCAACATAGCATAAGTGTCAAAATGAGTACAGACCAAGAGGGGCAGGATTGCATATGTTTTCCAACTTGAGAAGGTAATAATGACAACAGTACTAGTGGCAGTAACAGTGACAGCCATCATTTATTGAACAGTTACTGTGTGCTAAGCTCAGGGCTTCACAGACATTATCTCGAAGCCTCACAACTCTGCATAGAAATTTCAGCTACCATTGTTTCACGGATGACAAAATAGCTTCAAAGAAGTTCAATTCCTTCCTGAGGGCCACACAATTGAAAGAGCAGCTCTGTTATCTTCCACAGTTCATTCTTTTCCCATTCTACCAAGTTACCTCAAAGTCTTACCATCCACTTGAATAGAGATTTCATGAGACATGAGTGTCCACCCTGCTCTCACCTTCACCTTCGTGTGCACATTGGTTTGTTTCCACTCTTCTCCCCAGGCTTGTAGGTATCTAATCTCTGTTCATACAGGCCAGGCAATCCAAAAACTTGGGGAGAAGCTTTTTTCTTGGCCTGGATGGTTCCTTTAGTGAACACCAGACTCCTCGTGTTGCTTTAAGTGGCCAGTGTCTCAAGCGGAGACATCCCTTCTTCTAACACTGTCAGTGTGGCACTCACGTCCACCTGTGCACTGAAACAGCTCTTCTGAAGACCTCAGAAAGCATCCTCTCAACATTCAGCAGCCTTCCTAGCTCTTTTCTTTTTATTATGTCTCAATGACATTTGAGATTGATGCCCAGACACTTTAAACTCTTCAACATGTGGCTGCCATAATCCTATGGGAAAGGTTGGCAAAGCTGGCCCTCCTGTCTGTTTCTGTATGCCCTGTAAGCTTTGGATGATTTGAAAAGCTAAACATTTATAATCAATTGGAGGCAATAGTATCTTCAAATGCCAATTTAAATAGGAAGTCCCTTCTTTTTCTTAACAGACCTGTGTTTTAGACATTTCTTTCTTTCTTTCTTTTTTTTTTTTGGCCAGGGTTGGGTTGGACAGACCTGTATTTCAAAAATCATACATGATAATGTATTTTGAATTTTGTCACTAAAATTTTGCGGAACTTTGTCTTCTGTCTTATATTTTTCTATATTACTGTGAAAATTTGTCTTATGTGTTATATTCTTCCATATAATAACCTCAGTTTTGCCTCTTAGCTTGCAAGGCCAAAAACATGTAGCATCTGGTCCTTTATACAAAGAGCTTGCTGACCCCTGTTATAGATCAAGAAGAGTTTTCTGCTCTTTCTTCAAACTTTTTCTGTGCATTTTTCTTCCCAGTTCCCACAGAGGCTGATGTTGAAGGTCTTTTCTCAAACCCTTGCTCATCTATCCCAAGACTTTCATATGGAGCCCTCATCCATGGAGAGGGGGCCATACCATGACCACCCTGGGGCAACTGACTTCCCAATTGTTAGCCGGCCTAGGAGGGTTTGAAGTTAGAGATGCAGTTAATGTAAGATGCTGTGAGAGGCCCTTTGTGGGTTACACCATACTCATTCCCCCAGGAAATCAGACCATAGTTTTGCTTGCAAACAAGAAGCCCTTCCTGACCACACAGGGAGGCCCAAGCTCTTTCTCCTGAACTTCCACAGCACTTCTGTAATACCTGTCACCTCCCTCTACTGGACTGTGTTTCTGGAGTGCAGGCACCACATTGAATTCAGCAACATGTCCCCAGACCCTGGTGCTACAGATGCACCTGAAGTATTTGCTGAATAAACGGGATGTAACCCCTGGGCGACTGTTTTGAGTTGTCTCATTCAAAAGCTCCATGGCCTGCTAAAGCGAGTATGCTTTCTTCAGACAGAAGCTGCTTAAACATCATTTCAGGAGGCTTTTCATGTGACTTCACAAGCTCAGGATATGTTTGAGTTCTTTCATTTCAGAATTCAAAAAAAAAAAAAAAAAACCCACATTTTTTTTTTTTTTCCCAGTGATCCTTTAATAGCTGCTTACCTGACCTTGCCCTTGCTTTACACTGTGCTCAGAGAAAATAGCTTTCTCTGGGCCTTTCCCTGGTTATTTTTATTTTCTGAACTTCCAGAGGGGAACATTCTTTCCCTTTTGTTCATCATTGTAAGGGTAAGACCTAATGCAACAACTAAACCGGCGCTTCCTTTCAGTACAGTAATTGAGTTAATGTGCAGTTTTTAATGGATCTTTCCTTAGCTCTAAATGTTTTTATGATCTCAAAGTAGAGTTCGTTGTCCCACTGCGTTTGGAGTATGCCTTGTAGGTATTTATAAAGTAGTAGTAGAGACTGTTTTACTCTTGGAGGAAATGTTTTGATCAAAGATGCAAGAATTTTGAAATGATGGAAAACTGAAAAAACAGCTTGGAGTTATAAAACAGGCTCTTGGCGACGGTCTATGCCCACAATCATCTAGAATAGCTTCTCTTTCCGCTATGGGTGGGGGTGGGGATGGGAGGTGGGATTAGGGTGGTGAGGGAAGTTCAGGAATCACAGGAGAAGCTGATGCTCAGACAAGTTAGCAAGGGCACATAGCGGCCACTTTGTGGCTGCCGCAGAAGCAGGATCCAAACTCATTTTCAATATGAATTGACTATTCAACGGGCATCAGGTCCAGCTCCTTCATTTTATCGGGACACAAACAAGCCCCAGTAGAGGAAGGGGCCCACTGACTTTATCTGTGATCCAAGGACAACCTTGGGACCAAGTCAAAGGTTTGTTGGACCCCTACTCCAATACTGTTAAGACCGACCTCCCCCAAACAAATAGAACTCTAAATAAAGCCATGGGCACAAGGGAATTCACTGAGCCCGAGATCAGCATTATAGTAGATGCTTTTTTAAAATTTTAGGTCAGGGTGTTTTAGTATTAATAAAAAAAACTTCATGAAGGCTTGGATAATTGGCTGACCAAGTGCCTTCACATTTTCAGCACTATTATGCCTTTGGTTTTATTAAACAGCACTTATCATATATCAATGAATATTTCATTGGTCTTTCATTACCGAGTGAATCACTGACAAATCATTGCAGTAGAGTTAACTTTCCCCTGCCTCTCTGAAATAGCATAGTGCTTGCCATCTCATTAGCAGATATTTTTATGGCTATAATTTGGCTTAAAGATCAAATAGTTAAAGAATTGGAACCACATCATTTTAAACTTCTCTGTCTTCCCATTAGCTACAATCTGGCTAGTATTTTGTATGCACAAAAATGACCATAGATTGAGAATGGACCTTTACTCCTGAGTTGTCAGCGTAATATATTTGGGGGTCTAGAAAATCACTCATTTTCGTGAAAAAGCAATTTTCATAAAATACTTACTTTCCATTGCCAACCCACGGAGATGGTATATGGGTGACTTTTGAAGCATTTTGCTAAAAGAGAGAAAGAGAGAGGGAAATAAGGACATCTATTTTGCGTTTTATTAATTCCAAAACAGATGGAAGTGTGATTTAGAGTACATTAATATTGATTGCAGCATTTCGGGATGCACAGCCGCGATGTACGTGTACGTCAGCACGCCATGCCGTGCACTCGATGAAAATAGCTGGTTAGGATAATTAGTGGGCTCCAATCAGGACCATGCCAGTCACTTGATGAAAGATCTTATATACTAAAAGGCCCAGTGAAATCAGACTCGGTTCTCCAAGAAGTGGTTTAATTATCCTCATCTGAAATTTCGTCTGCAAAACAAGCTCTTCAGAGTACAAGTAAGTTTTTCACCTTTAGCTCCACTTGCAGACTTTTTCCCTGGGATGTAGGATGGACTGCAATTTCTAATATCCCAGGGTGTGCCAGAACCAAGCAGCATTTTTCCATTTGCTTGTTTGTTTTAAGGAATCACCTTGAGCTGCTGTCTTTACATGCAAATCCTCCTGGCTAAAGGTTTTCCATGTTTGACAAAGCTACTGGTTCAGAGTTGCATTGCATGGAATGCTAAACAGGCTTTTATTCCTCTGATAGAACTGGACTGGTTTAAAGAATGGGCCTCCTTGTATTTTCACAGCCACACACTTGTGAATGAGAGGGAAATCTGACATTTAGCATTCCCACGACAGGACAAGAAGTAGGCTCATTCTAATGGCCTTACCAGGTT
Source organism: Otolemur garnettii (assembly GCF_000181295.1). NCBI lineage: Eukaryota > Metazoa > Chordata > Mammalia > Primates > Galagidae > Otolemur > Otolemur garnettii. The sequence continues at coordinate 514,280 of NW_003852626.1, forward strand.
GAAGCTCAAGCAGCACAGATGGTCATGACACGCCCCCTGTGGCTGTGAGCCTGCCTCAGACCCGCTCTTGTCAGTCACAGTGCAGGTGATGCCCTTCCTCTACCTCAGGGCTTCCAGCTCAGCCCCTTTTACAGAAAGGGTGTTAGGGCGAGTGTCAGCATTTTCAGATGTCCGGTAGGAATGCAACGTCTCGCTGCAGCTGCAGAAACCCTCACCTAAGGCATATTCTGCAAATATGCCTTACACGTCTTTCTACAGGAATGAGTTATTTAGCATTTTCTTGGAATTTTGCAATGCCCTAAACGGTACAAAGGACAGGTCAAAAAGGACAGATACTACAGCCATGAATCTCAAAGTATCATTACATGACCAGTATCTCCTGGGAACTTGGTAGAAATGCAAATTATTGCACCCTGCCCCAGACCTATAGAATTAGACACTTAGGGGGTGGGGTCTAGGATTCTGACGGCTGCTTAAATCCAAGAACCACCATTTCAGACCACAGGTTGACAGGGATGAAGGGATATATGAAGGGACGGTGAGATGTTGTATGTTTTCCCCGTTCATCCACATGAGCACCAGCTTTATGGATTTATGGCCCCACCATATAATAGCTGGGGAACTTGCTTTTTCCCAATCAATTCACAGGGTTCTCATAAACATAGAGCTGTGCAGCAGCACTCACTGTGTGTGTGATATAAGGTCGTGATTCGATTCATTTCAAACAACTGCTTTAGTGTAATGAAGCCAAAAAGACTCATGCACTTGGCAAAAGAATAAAAATACACACACACACACATACACACACACATATATATATATATATACACATTATATATACACACACATGTATACTTTATATACCTATTTATACATAGGTATATATGTGTGTATATGTATATATGTAAATGTGTATGTGTATATATATATATATATAGAGAGAGAGAGAGAGAGAGAGTTCTTTTTTATGAGATCTCACCAATAGAAGGAGCATTGAGGCTTCCAACTCTAAATCATGGGTCAGTGTTGGAGGAGACAGTGATCAGGCCTAGCATGGTCACTAGGCTGCTGCTTATAATTTTTATCTGGGCTCATTCCCAAATTTTGGCATTACATTTTGTGGTTGCCTATCTTTTTTCTTTTTTGCTTGCAAGTTAAAAATGCTAGCTGTCTATTGATGGCTTTATATATTTGTTTTGGTAACCAAGGCAGCCAATTGTCTTAAATTGCAGCCACCAAACTCCCAGACTTCCCATGGCCAACTACACCTCTCAGGGGTGTGGATGTCCACCCAGACCCAGGGTGGACACAGTGACTTCCTTCACTTCTGAGAGATTCCTGGTCTGACTTCTCATTTAACAAGAGACTGGAAGTGTCCCAGAGCCACAAGCTGTGTCCATTCTGCAGGGAAGGGCAGCAGACAATGTCTCTCTAACTATGACCAGGGGGCTGGCAAGGGCCATTTGGTCAGTCAGGAAAATAGTCAGGGGGTGGTACTATTGTGCCTTCTCTCCCAGAAGTCAAATCAGGTGTGAGAAGGCCATGACTAGCTGGGATGAGAGAGGTTAAGCTCTTGGCAGCAACAAACAACCTTGTTTTTGTCATTTGATGTTTAATATAAACATGCCAACCATTATTAGTGATTTTATCACCTCATACCAATCAATGATCCAAAAAAGGCATTACCTTAAAATACTCCATCAGTGATCTTGAGTACTTCATAGCGTGGTCCTTCTTCAGTTTAAACATCCTCAAGTAGAGGAGCGATAAGCATCGGTAGCTGTGGTGGGGAAGACAGGCTTCTGTTAATCCAACCTATCGACAGTAAGAGGAATGCTGATTCATCGTCTGCAGTTACTCCCTGATGCTTAGACCGAGAAACGTAAGTAAATACAGAAAAATTTTAAAAGGGAAGGGGGAAGCATTAAAATCCCATTTTGATAAGGGTATAAATTAGGAGGAGTAAATGTTTAGTGAGCGACTAAAAAAATCCATTAGTTACCCTTTAATAGTTTAATGGGAAACAAGAGTAATGATCTGGGGTAAGCAGCTTAAGTTGATCTGGAGTTTTCAAATCCTTCTGTGACATTTCAGTGGTTTTCTTGTAGCCTCCATGGGACTCACCATAAAACTGCCAGCTTTTTGTCTCCATCTGAAGCCAAGGGGCTTGCGAAGTTCTTCAGCCTCATTGCATACCTTTGAAGAAAAAGGAAAAGCTCAAGGGGAATGTCTATTACCCTTCAGAAATTCCCTAAGTCACTGGTATTCTGATTGTCTGACTGAGTTTGCCCCACATTTGCTCTGGGTGAGAGGACTGACTGGCATGTATGGGCAGAAGCCTGCTTTCTTCTCAAAACACACAAAATGGGGACCAAAATGGCATAAAAGGACTGATGTGACACACGGGAGTTGAACTCCAGAGAAAGCAGCTCAATTATAAGGCCACATTGTAGGACACTGCTGTAGAATTACTGTTAGTTTACATGTGTGTCTAAATGCTGGCAAAATACTGTTTCTGGGAACATTCTAGCTAAACAACATTATTGGTTTTCAATAAGAGGTGGACAAAAATGTCGGCCACAGTTCAGTTTATGACACATAAGGTAAATAATATACAACTATGTTTGACATGAGCATGAGTGGACCTCAATCACACTGTTCAAACGTCTTTTCTAATGGCTCAGCTTCTGAATATATTCCCATAGAAAGTGGTTTGGTATTTTTTTTTTTTAAAGGAAGGTCGATTTCACAGCATTTTAAGGTCTAAGAGCCCTTAATTTATGGTGCTTGTATATTTTGTCTTTCCATTCTCTTTAATTGTTAGTGTTCCACGGTGGGGTGATAAAAGGTTGAGTAGTTCCCATTTTTTATTTCTAGCCACGCACATTCCATTCTGGGCGTTTAGACTCTTGAAAATCAATTCATTGCATAAAATCATTGTCTGGGCTTTAATGCAATTTCACAGGTACTTGTGGTAGAATAAGTAATGGAGTGCAGTGTGGCAGAAGGAAGTTGAAAGTTCTCATTAATGAGAACGCAGTGGAGACTGTACAGGGCCGCTGTGCTTTCATGCACGACCCCTCACTTTCAGCAGCCTCCCTCAGGGAATGGGGGACCCCAAGATTGCCCCTCAAGACTCAGCCTGCCTCCTAAGTATGCTAGCTACCTTGCCCTCCCAGTTGTTGCTCCAGTTCTGTTGAGTGAACATTTTCCAGCAAAGGGACGTGCGCACTTGATGTGGGGCCCTTCTTCTGTTGCAATGTTAAGTAAAGGGACTTTTATTATGTAAGAAGTCTAACCACCTTTGACAGCTGGACCACTGAAATGTCAAGTCACTGTGATGCCCCACTTGTTTTCACAAATACATTTCTATTACAGATTCCCAGGGCTCAGAGCAAGTATAATTACTTGAATGAAAAAAATGAGGCTTTCTGTAGCCAGTATACTGTCAGAAAGAGAGTAATAAAAATCTCTTCATATTGAACTACTATAAACTGTGTTCATATTACAGTTACCCTCTAATTCAACCACATTTGAAGTGACTTGATAGTGGAGTTTCAATTGCTTAAGTGGACCAGAAAATCTAGTTACTTTAACTTATTTTGTTCCCAACTGAAATTTCTTTCATTAAAAAAATTATACACCATGCAATTGACTGAAAATGTAACAAATTAAAAATATAGAGGAGACACACAAAGGAGTGATGTAAAAATGGTGAAATCTGGAAAAAAGCAAAACTAAACTGGTAAAATCTGAATCAAGTACATGGAATGTATCAATATCAACATACTGGCTATGATATCATGCAAGATATTCCCATGGGGAAACTGGATGAAGGGTACATGAGAACTCTCTGTATTCATTCTTACAAGTGTGTGTGAATCCACAATTACCTCAAAATAAAGTTAAAAAATACTGACTTTAAAGTGAATTTCTGTACTTTCTTTACTGACTTTCAGTATAGAAGTATACTTCTATGAGGAATAAAATACCATATAATGAAAATAAATCATGTGTTTTCCCTAAAGAGCATAATTTTGTAAACAATGGCAAAATGTTTTTAATGGAAATAAATGTTATTTAATTATCCACATCACACTTTTACCATAATGAATTTAGTATTATGCTTTTATATTTTTAAGACAGCATATATTTTCCTAAAACAAAATTAATAAGAAAGAAAAATATATAGAGAAGGAAAACACCCATCATCTCACCACATATTAGAACTATGATCTCATTTCCCTTCCAGTTTGGCTCAGATGAATATACATGATTTTCATGGTCATAATTGTGGTATGCATGTAATTCGTATTATAAACATTTATGTATGGTTACACAGTCATCTTCATTGTTGTATGTCAATGGCTGCAAAGTATTCTGTTGAGTGTACTTAATTATTTTTCTATTATTGATTATTTGGTTTTCTTCTCGTTGTGTGCCATTACATATAATGTCAAAGCAAACATTATACTGATAGCTTGTTCTAATATTTCAATTATTTTCTTCCATAGAGGAAATTCAAATTTCTGGAAGCTGAGGTACTGGATCAAAAGGTATGAATGCTCATTGTATGGCTTTTGCTACAGAGTGCCAAATTGCCCTCAGTGTACACTGATCAATTGCTATTCCCATCAGTAGCATAGGAGAGGCCTAGTTCACTACCAGGGTATGTTTGTTGTTGTTGTTGTTTTAGTTGTTAATGCTAGGTTTTAACATTATTATATCTTATTGTTAATTTTAAAAGTGCCTTGTTTAATTGGGTCATAGCTTTCCTATGAAAGCTATAAATTAGTGTCATAGTAGGGCTGAGTACATTGGATACTTTTTCTTCCATTCTTGAGATACTTTGCTAAGAAGAATAAGGGGAAAGGGGAGAGGGAGGGTAGGGGAGAGGTGAGGATGGGTGAAGGGAGGGTGATTGGTGGGATCACACCTATGGTTCATCTTATAAGGGTACATGTGAATCTTTCTAAATGTAGAATATAAATGTCTTAACACAATAACTAAGAAAAGGACATGAAGGCTATGTTAACCAGTTTGATGAAAATATTTCAAATTGTATATAAAAACAGCACACTGTACCCCATGACAGTATTAATGTAGACAGCTATGATTTAACAAAAAAAAAAAGTGCCTTGTTTGAATGTCCACTTTTGAATGGATATAAAGCATGAATTATCTCCATATTTGTTCACTAATGTTTTCCCTTAATGTTGAATCCTAATAATTTTTGACAGAATATTCATCTCGTGCATCTTTGAAAATCACAGGTAGCCTTGATTAGACACCAAGCAATCAATTTCCCCATGAAAAGTGCAGAATGATGGTGATGGCTCCTATGCTGTAAGTAAGTTAAAGAGAAATACTTTATACTCTTTTCTGATGCCTCATCTCACAGCAGTGAAAAGAGAAAGATGGCTGACTAGCTTGACGGGTAAGGCTGGAGCTGCTCTCATTATTACTTTAGTTTTGTGGCTGTGACTAAACTTCTGATTTTACGTGAGCAGAGTTCTTTTTGTTTGTTTGTTTGTTTTTAAAGTTCTCTTCTTGGAAGGCTTCACTGGGAAAATATGTATGTTAAATCAATCCAATATCTGTCTGAAAATTTAGGTCTAGATATCCTCAGATTTGTCACAGTTTATGCAGATACAAATAAGATAGTAGAAACAGGTCCTGGTATTACTAATAGATAGAGCCAGAGGAAACTGGAACATATGAGCATATCAGATAAAAACTGTTTACTCCATCAAAAGTGGTTATTTAGTCCATTCAGCGAACAATGGTGCCCATCTACCACTCAGGGGTGGATTAAATTATTTTACAAATATGCGCAAAGCCCTGGAAAACACCAGAATGGATATATCTTCTTCTCTTAGCCCTTCTTTCTCATCTTCTAGGAAATTATTGATAACTCACAAATTCTACACCACCAAGACCAGCAGGCCAGAAAATATCATTTGAAATGTAAATGAAAGCAATAACATAAGCAGTTAATATATCCTCTCCTGTTCCCATCCTCTCATCTTCTGTCCCACCCCACTACCACCTTCTCCCTTTCCCTTATTCCAGACGCATGGCAAGTCTACCGGCACCTGCAGCCTTAAACACCAACTCTGGGTTGTAGGAGTGCCCCTCCCTTTTTAATAACGAAGATAAAAATTATTAGAAAACATAGTTTGTAATAGAAATCTTGAGAGCCTGAGAGCACCACATTTCAAATTATAAAACTGCACCTTTGAAAAGACAAGGTGATGCTAAATGGTGAAATGATTATACTTTTCTTCTACCCACTATGTTTCCATTTTAATGCTATGAATATTGCAAATTATAACACTCACAATATAACCTCTTAAGGGGATAATTTATGAAAGCAGTGTCCATCAATTATAAATTTTCCCTGACATTAATAAAATGGTAAGAACTAATTATGATGACTTCTAAGAAGAAGATGCCTTGGACAAATTATTAATATGTGGAAATGATGTTTAAAAAAATGTAGCTTCTAATTCTAGCTGAAATGAGCTGAGGAAGATGACTACAGAAAGGCCATTCACCTGAGGAGCTCCACGGTCTCAGAATACATGGTATATGGGGACTTTGCTTCCAGAGGGTCACGTTCCATGGCATTGCCACATTCGGTGAAGGACAGGGCAGCATCAGCATAATTCACAGCTTTGCCAAATTTCTCGAACTGAAACAGGAAGATGACTGATCAGCACAATTCTCCCTCTTTTCTCCTTCATAGGAAAGAGCAGATTGCAACTAGGGGAGGTTTCTTCGCCTTCCACAGAGAACATCTGTCCATGTCTGGAGATACTCTCAGTTGCAACCAGTGGAGAGAGGGGGAGTCTGGTGTTTCTCGGAGGTGCTGCCAAACTTCCTACCATGCCCAGGACAGCAGTCACCATAATGGACAGTGATGAGCCAGCCCTAGACGCCAATAGTGCTCAGGCTGAGAAACCCTTATGTATAGAGAGGACAAAGTATGAACTGGTTACGTGACCATGGCATTATGTGGGGTTGGTGATATTGTTAGTACTGTTATCATTATCTTTTTGGTGGACCAGAATCCAAATCAATGCCTCCATTAATAAGTTCTGCTTTTCATAAGTCACATGGACAACAAACACATATTCTTTGCTGTAGAACTCTTTGCAAGCACATCAACCCCACCCTCAGGAGGAGAGTAACAAATTGATGGCTATCGTCAAGAAAAATCTGAAGCTGTAGTGTCACTATTGACAATAATCACACCACTTTCATTGTAAAAGATAGTTTGAAATAGTGTGTCAAAAAGCCAAAAATATAGCACTACTAAATATTTTAGTTTAGTAAAATTTTATTGCAAAAGGTATTAGCCCTGATAATGGTCATGATTAAACTGACTTAGACATACTGATTTCTTTTTTATGTGTAATGAATATTATATATGACACTTTTATTGTGAGTATTTTATAACAGGATTTAACATTTTCAATTTTTGATAGCAGGATGTGAAAATTACACTAATACAGTATTTTTATGTAAAAGAACCAATATAATGCAGATTTAGCTATTTTAATTTTCTTGTATACATTTTATCAAAATGTTTTCAGTGTAACTGTGAAGGTTTCAATTCTCAAAATGGCAGAGTATCTGTCTCTGAAAAAGGATTAAGTACAACGATAAAATGATTAGTTACAGGTCCTTTAGAATCTTATTGTAGATGACTTTCTTTACAATAAATGTTGTTCAGCTTTTATGTGTTGCAGGAATTCTGTGGTTCCCTTTTCTGTATGCTACTGGAAATAAAGCTTCCAACCAAATTCAGTCTGATTTTCTGAAAACCTATGTAAATGTGTGTAATCTGTCTCCTTTCTCTCTTGCCTTACAAGGTAATTTCCTGAGGTTATCTGGCTCTCACTGCCTCTCACATTTTGAAATTAATCTTAATGCCCTGATTTTTGAAAGTGACTTTTCATTCACAACTCCATAGTTAGAAAGATCCTTAAAAAGCACCTAGTCCAAGTCCTTCCTTCTGTAAAAGAAGGAGAAACTGAAGCTTAGAGAGAAAATGACATGGCCATGGTGCCAATTACTTGTGAAGTTACTGTCCTTACTTGTTTCCCCATCCATTAAATGAGGAGCTTTAACTACAAGGGTATTCCTTGAGCTAGTATAGACATCAGTCTGGTGAACAAATAATTCCTGTGAGTGTTTGTCAACATTTTATTGTTATCACGGCCCCAAGGAGCTTTTGTAGACATGTTCAGCTCTCCATGTCTGTTGAGTTTTGTATCCATTCATTCAACTAACTAACCGTGGATGCAGATCAAAAATATTCAGAAAAGAAAACAGTGGCTGTGTACTGAACACTTTTTTGGTCATAATTTCCTGGACAATATAGTATAACAACTATTTATAGACAGTGGTTCTCAAATGGCTTGTATTATATTAGGTATTATAAATAGTCTCAAGATGATTTAAAGCATAGGTTATATGAACATATTAGGCCATTTCAAATCAGAGACTTGAGCATACATGGAATTTGGTATCCAAAGGATGTCCTAGAACCAATCTTTCATGAATGCTTAGGGGCAACTATAAGTTTTCACACACCGTCAATGAAATTTCAATACCAAAATTATACTTACTATCACTCTGTGCACTGTAGCCCTTTGAAGGGTCATATCCCATGACAATATCCAAGACTTTTTCACCCCATTCTCCGAAATAATTGTCCCCTCCCAAATGATAATATATTCTCTAAATGTATTAGACCAAAATGACTTGAGATGAGACATAGACACATCCCTGGATGGTAAGGGTGATGTTAATTCCTAATCATATACATGTATCTGATCTGTGGCTCTGATTTTTTCTCAGTTCTTCAAACATTTCCTCTACATGGTCTCCTACATGCATCCCAGTCTTCATCAGCTCATGCAACAGTTTTTCAAAGGAATATCTATGTGCTCCTTATCCCCAGTTTTGACAGAGAGGAAACTCCAGAGAAATTCTGCAGTGCCATGTAGTTGAGAACATGAAGAGAAAACTTTTGGCCTCTGAGCCAGAATTGTTTCCCAATGCCTTTCAAATCTCCTGCCACCCATGCAGTGATCATAGGCACAATCTTCCTGGCATCTCTAGTGGAGCTGGCATCCAGCCTGCCTTCCCATTTTTGTCTGCAGGGGTAGGGGAGAATTGTTTCCAAGGGAAAATTCACACCACAGGAAGTTCAGCTGTAGGCAATAGGTGAGCAATTTGGACCACAGGAGGAAATAACAGGCAGTCAGGAAGCAGCAGAGGTCAGCTTTCCCAATGTCAAACACAACAGGACAGCTAGTCCTAACTGGACACAATGACATGATGTAGGATGCTATTTGTTAACCCAGTGAGGTTAAACTGATACCTCTAATTATTCGGGAGTTTGGTGAAAGGCGAGAAGCCTGAATTTGCGGCCTTCTCTAGGACAGTGGTTCTCAAATGGCTTCATATGGAAATTGACTGGGGAGTTTTAAGACTAGGGAGCCTGGGTCCCTGTCCCAGAAATTCTGATTTCATTCATCTAGGGTGTGGCCTGGACATCAGGGTTATTTTAAAGCTTCCCAACTGATGCATGGTTGAGCCCCACCGTTAGGAGGATCAACTTGATCAACCAACTCAACATTTCATAAATGTATAAATGTTGACTTTTATCACTGGCGTAGGTGGGCAAAACTCTTGGAGGCAGCTAGACAAGGTATTTTGGGAAATCCAGATGATTTCCTTCTAGCATTTCCTTTCTCCATTCAAGGTCCCAACCTGACTGCAGGGTTTGCTTTGGAAATAGGTCACCAAATGCAGCAAGGAGCTGATTTTCTTCTATAGCCTCAAGTTCCCCAAAGCCAAATTTTGAACTCACATAGCTAGCTCTCAATAATGATCCCTCTTCTCACACCACTTCTGGTTTACTAGACCCAATGGGAGCTTGCATCATCTCCAAGGTAGTTTCTACAGTCATTTCCAATTCCCTTTAAAAATAATGACAGTGGTATATGCCACTGAGCTTCTATAGTTGGGACAAGGGGAGTAACAGTGGGAAAAGAAAAAGTGATAGGACAATACGGCTCACAGAACTTTGGCAATTATGCTGTGCACTAGCAAGCAGGTTTGGGCTGTGCTACCGGCAGTTTGACTCTCTGTAAAGTACCTTCTTTGTTTCCTTTCAAGGAATATTATCTTAATGGCAGCCAAGCAAAGAGAGGACAGAAACTTACCAGTGCATCAGCCTTGTGCTTCAGCCTCTTAGCTTCTTGCATGTAATAATCAGCGTTGTGAACCCTAAACAAACAAAATGAGCTCTTTCAGAAATCAGCGCTTCATCTTTTCATTAAAACATTGAATAGTGAAAAAAAATTTTTTGCTACAAATCTTTTCCTATAGAGTGCCTTGTAAAAGGTAGGCTAATGCTGTTATTCATATCATAACCAACCATGAAATAATACTGTAAATGAAATCTCAAGTGCATAATGGCCCATTAGGGTAAATAACCACGTCCTTCAACCCCAGCCATTATAGTTGTCCAAACAAATCAAATGAAACCTAGCTACACCTAGCATACACTCATATGTGAAGATGTGGATAAGAAAGGACAAAACAACCCAGAAGTAAGCATCAGCCTTTGGAAACAATAACAGCATCTCCACAATTAAAATAAGCCAAAAGCATTTCTTCATGGGGACAGAGGTGAGAGTGTAGGAGTCAGAGGATACTTTTAATACTGTAGGAGCTATTGCCAGGGTCTTATTTGGGGTAACAAATGCATGGCACTAGAAAAGCCATACCATACCCACCCCCATGTACCATGCCCTCCTCCCAAACTGTGCCCATGATAATCTGGGGACAACATACGAATCATCAAAAGTGAGCTTGGGTCTCCGGACGTTAGTGCTGCTACTGGACAGAAGGGGCAGGGATGCCCAGGATGTCATCTCTAGGTGATTGCTATCCATGAGGCCAGTAGGGATGGTAGAGGTGATGGTAGAAATAGTAGTGGTAGTAGTTGTAGTGGTGACCGTTGCTGTAGCTGTTGCGGTAGCTGTCACTGTAGCTGTGACAATAGCAGTAGCAGTGACAGTTGCAATAGCAGTGCTGGTAATAGAAACAGTGGTGGCTGGCTTTTTTTGAGTGTCTCCCTCCTGGGAAAAAGGAGGACAAATAGCTTTCATTAGGCCCACATTTTTTAAAGTACCTCCTCATAAATGCTTTAAATGCTAACCACACCAGGAAAGAAGGCAAGAAAAAAGAAAACAATGTGCATGGTTTGAGAATAAATATGTGACATAAGTATATTTCAGGAACATTGAATCAACAGCTTTTGTTCTATGATGACACCAAACACCGAACTAATCAGGTGCTATGATTACATGGCCCCACCATCCCATCAAGAGAGCCAAATGGTCTAAATCCAGTAGGAAATGTGAGAGGGGAGGGGAAGGAAAAATACAGAGAAGAGGAGCGAGGAGGAGGGAGGGAGAAAGGGGGAAAGGGAGTAAATAGAAAGAAGTGGGGAGGGGAGAGAGAGAAAGAGCAAGAGAACGGGATTGAATAGAGTCCTTGGCCCAGATGTCAATATTTTTATTAAGGGAGCCAGTCCCAAAGCTTTCTTTAGGGTAAGTAAAGTCTTCAGATTGTGCCACAAAATATTAGTTACAGTTCACCAAAATATCAGAAAAATGGGTTCTACTTGAACCCAAACTGAAGCAGTCCTTTTGCTCATGTGAGACGCTTGACTGGTTTCAGCTAAGTGACTGCTATGTGAGTGTGCCTCCTTAGTTTGAAATCTTGGAATGGTGAAGCTCCCTTTCAATCAGGTCCAAGATCAACTAAGAGACTTCTGACGACTCCACTTTGAACTATCATTGCTTTAGAGAAGAAAAAGAAAGGTGAGGGTAAGGTTTGTAATTATGTGACACTGTGGTGTCACAGGACCATCTGCCCTATTTACATGGCCAACTCTACCCACCTCACCTGGCAACCATGGGACCCTCCTGACTGGTCTTCCTCCGACCTGCTTCCCAGGAGGCCTTCTCCTCCTTCTGATCTTTGAAGTTAGTATGTCTCTGTGGTTGGTAGGCCCCACAGTTCACGCCTCATCTCCCTTCTTTTTTTTGATCAGATTTGTCAATCTTGTATGTGTTCGCACAGGTTCAACAATGAGCAGATAACTCCCAAATGGAGACCTCGATCTTACTGTCTCCCTGATGTTTGAGACTTGCACTTACTACTTCTGAACAATTCTAGAAAGATGTCTATTAGCGTCTCTGATTTCTCTCAAACCAAACCAATAACCAAAACAGTTCCCTCTTTGTGCTAATGGCAGATGAAAATCACTGCTCTATTTCTTCATTTGTCTGCATTACCCAATCCAATTGATTACAAAGCCCAATCATTGTATTTCCCCAATATCTCTCAAATCTGTCCTTTCCACTCTTAAAGCCTCAGGGCTTCTCGCTGAGACTAACAAATAATCTCCTGGCCAGACAACCAGCCTTTGAGCTAGCTTCTCCTTCCACTCAGTCTGCTACCTGCCAGCTGGAACTTTCCAAACAAAGCTCCAGCCACTTCACTGCCCTGTACCCAGATGCAAACCTCAGGCTGTAGCTCCTTTGCTGGCATTCAAGGCCCTCACTGATCTGGCTTAAACCCTCTTCCCAACCTCTGCCGACTGTTCTCCTCCATGAACCTTGGCTCCAAGCCATCTGAATATGTCCCCACTTTCTTCAGTTTCCTAACCCAGTTAATGTGGAGTTTTAGACTTCAAAATGCCTTTCATTCTTTTTTTTCTTTTCTTCTTCCTTCTTTCCTTCCTTCCTTCCTTCACCTTGTGATAAATTATTTCATTTATTATTTCTACTTCATTTTCAAAGTTTTAAAATTGCTATAAAATACATGTATCATAAAGGATACCACCTTAAACACATTGTGTTTGTCCACTTCCTTTTGTTTTTAAACCCTACTCACTTATTAAGGCTCAGTTCAACACATGCCTCCTCCACAGGGAGAACTGCCTGGTATCTACAGCAGAAGGGCTTTATCCCCCTCACACCACTCAGAGGCCTGCCTCTATCCCTGCCCTAAGACAACAGTCACCAGCTATTTTATCTTCTAGTCTTTGGAGCATATGTCTCATTGCTCACCTTGGACTGAGAGCACTGGTGGGGTGGAGGGAGAGTGTTTGCTGAATGTGTGCATGCATGTATGTGTGCAGGCCTGTCTGAGCCAAAAGGGTCACTTTCAAATGTGATATACTTCATACATCCATATGGATCTTTTCCACTTGGTCCTGGACCTTCTGATCATCAAATAATTCTTATTAGCTGGAGTTCACTGAGATAAAAGAGCTGAGAAGCTACACATCTACAAATTGTTATGATAGATGTGGAAAAAGTAAAGATCATCGTGAATTTTATTCAGTCCAAATACGTAAAAGAATGACAGCTGTAAAAAACTCCTAAGTCAGCTCCACATTTTCACTGCCAGAACCAGATGAGCCAAACAGTGGGGTCAGCCCAAGACAGTGCCACTTGTCTCTATGGCCAAGATATGTGGCAAGAACCCTGTAACATTATGTCACCACACACAGTATTGATGTCAGTCCTGGCACATATGACTGGAAATGGCTGAATTCAGCCATGATCATGTAACTTTTATAAACATGCTGTCTGCCCATACACATCCACCCATCGTGTCCGTAGTAAACAGGACTTCATGCCTGAGTGAAATTGAGAAGACTCTGAGAGCACAAAATTGCAAACGCTTTTGGAGCTGGAAGGAGACTTACATTAATAGGTCACCCAGTCCAATCCACTCATTTTACGATCTCAGAGATATTTCGTGATTTGTTCAGGGTCATGGAGCATATTTGTTGCCGTGCTAGTACCATACAATTTAAGGGTAAAATCTCATAACTTTCAGGATAAGGCAAAAATTCTTCCACAAAATCTTCCAAACTTCAAACCAATAACAGAAAGAGGGAATGGCCCAAGAAGAGGCACCATTTTGCTCTCTCCTATCTGAGGAAACCCCAGTGATCGCCATGAAAAGGATGATGCATTTCTAGGAGCAAATGTTATTATATTTACCATGTTTCCCCAGTAGTTTGTACCCCTTGTGGAAATGACTTTGTAGATTCTTATAAGCATTAGCATTGTCACAATAACATCTGTATTATTTATAACACTTAATTATTTGTGACAACATACTAGGCACTATATAAAAACAATTCCCTAGATAGGGTGCATGCCCTCCAACAGCTTGCAGTAGAAGTGAGCATCAGTTGGAGTTTATAATACTAATTACATTCAGTATGAAAAATAGGATGGATAGTGTAATTACTGTTTGAATAGTTGGTTTAATTCCCAACATTATAGAGTCAGCATCTTTAAATGTATATGCAAATATTGTATGTACATACACACATGAATTTCATATAAAAATGAGAACTTCAGATTAGTGAAATTTTTATATCAGCAATAAAATTCACCTATGTATATCATCTCTATTATCTCTAAGAATGGGAGATTATTAATTGAAGTCTTTCAAAGTCAGAGGACTCGTGGCTTTTCATGGAGTATTGAATGGGCCCTTTTGGCTCAAGACCTACCAAGTTGACAATGAGACATGTGAAAACTTTCCCTCATTTGCTTTTTATATTATATTTAAAGGAGATACATATGGATATTATATCATCTGCATATACATGAAAAGGCAGACACATTTGTCATTAATATTCATTAGCAGCACCATTGCTGATACTTTCTACAGTGTATGTACCTATACCTGAGACAAATGAAAAGTGATGCAAATTTCCAATTATCTATGCTAACCAAGCAGCAGTGCAGAAAATCCAAAGGACTGCATAATGCTCTAGTTGAGCATTGAACCATTATTGTACAGTTTTAGCAACAGATTCACCTTTTACATTTCATACTACTTAGTCACTATTTTTCAAGTAATTCACATTTGCAAAGCTCGGTGGTGGGAAGATGTGACTTGAAGTTCCAGCTCCAGTTTAGCAACCTTGGACAATCCCATTTCATCCATTCGTTCTTTCCTCACTAAGTGATTGGTGTCTACTGTGTGCTGGACGTTGTGGTCAGTGTTATGGAAGTGTCCATCCCACCCCCAAGATATGAAGAGATTTGACCAAGAAATGCCCAAGGCCCTGAATCTCTGCATGTGAAATCTGTTTGGGGAAGCAAGACGGAAAATTAATCTGGAATGAAACATTCATCCTACATTGGAATAACTGAGATTTGAAATAATGAAGACCTTGTGTATTTGTACACACACACATACACACACACCCCGCCTATATGTCATCTCTGCCAGTTCCTGTCTTCACCCCTGGTGAAGTTTGATGAGCTGCGTTAACTTGCTTCTACCTTAATGATTATATTTCCTCTAAGGTGCTTACGTTTGTGGATATCCCTTTGAAAGTAGAACAGAATTTGCCTTCATTTCGTTTAGGTTTGCCAGAGGTGCTATGTCCAGTTGTGGAGGTGTTTCTGTCTTGATTGTAATGACCAGTATTGCCACTGACATTTCTACGGCGTGGAGGGTCCTCTGGCAGTGGGGAAAGTGGAGGAGGAAATAGCTTTTCATCCTTTCGTCTATTGGTTCTCCTGGATGAATTATTTCTGTGGAAATAAAAAGTGTAGGCTGTCATAAAGTGTTATCTCTATTCTTATTTCCCTCATTATGCTGGCACATTCAGCTAAAGTCATTTTAATTGGTGACCCATTGCTTATGGTGAAGAGTGAGTATGAATGCATATAGAGATTGATATAGATATTTTAATGGGTATCTCTCATATATCCTATGTATAGATAGATGCATACATATGTATCCAAGAATAAACACATACATATCTTTGAAGCATAACTCCATGACAAATCTAAATGCCTAATGGAGTATGCTACACTGTGATATTTGCAACCTTTCAATATTACTGTTAATTAGATTTTAATGGAAAATACAACACAGACTTTAATCCCATCATTTTCCAGGATGATTCCTACCTATTTTGCCCTAGGACTTTAACTGCACAATCACATAATAAATGGTACAATAAATAATCAGTGGAATAATATTTTCTTAAGAAATATGATGCTTATACATTACTTAGAAATAAAAAATGCACTAAATACTGTTGTGACTCATTGCAAATTGTATGTAAAAAATGTTCTACCCCAATGCTAAGGCAAAATGAACCCTGACCTTGAACTGTTATGCTGAAGTACTAATATACTTTACAAAACTCCCTTTAAAACATTTTTTTGGTGATATTGACACAAGGCATCTGCAATCCTAAAAGTACTCCTGTGCTCTCAAACTGATTTATCTGCCCATTAAATGGACACCATCAAATAGACTGAGACTTTCAAATAAAACAGAACAACTAAAACCTTATTCTAGCTGCTTAACGTGGTAATTGGGTCATGGATTTTCATTTTAGTTACTGTCTTAGACTAATCAATGAAGATTACTTGAATTTTAATCTTTTCTTAGACAACTAATATTGCAGTGTACAGCCATTTACTTTTCATGATTATTGAGTACAATTTTCAATAACAAATTAAGTCAACAAGAATTTATGTTTTCCTCTGGGTCAATTTCAGTCAGTGTCTAGAAATATAGATTTACAATATCTCAAAGCAACAAATCACAGAGGAACAAGCATTCTAGTGGTCTGATTTCTCGAAATGGTAGAAGTCAATGCAGTCTCCTAGTCCCACTTCCACTGTGTCGTCCAAATCTGCCAATTGTAATAGTATGGGGCATCTTTCCCATCTTTTGTTTCATAAATGTGGCCCATGCCAATTTTTTTCATGTAGTGAAATTTTTAAAAAATCTTAACTATTTTTGTCATTAATTGATTAACATTAATTTTAAAATCCTTGTCAATGGATTTAAAAAAATTTCTATGATAACCATTACCATTTTAAAACAGTTATGATCCCTGAATAAAATGATGATGAACATACAAAGTCAGATTCTTGTCCATGAGGAAGTTCCAGAAACATGAGAACACATTAAATCTAGTAATTAGAGAGGTACAGGACGTTTCAGAGTTTATATGTATATGAGCTTTTAGAAACATTTCTCTACTCCAACTCAGACTGATCACTGAAATCAACAAAAATGAACTTACACACACACACACACACACACACACACATATATATGTATATATATACTGACATCAAACATTGATGTAGCATCTATAGGAGGTGGATGGTTTGTTAGTTGTAACCATTCCCCTTCCGCCTGATCTGGATGAGAAGTGAGTAGGGCCCACAAGGGGAACATCTGCTTCCAAAAGGCATCTGATTTGTCATGGGCTACTAGAGTCTTAGAGTCTTCCCATCTGCCACTGAGCTGACCACCTAAGACTGGTAGCAACCTGGAACCATGGGGCCTTTAATGACTTCCTTGGTGAAATATACCCAGGGAGCATCTTCTAGAGACCACTACAAGATGGTTTCCAACTACAAGAATTTTTGCTTCTCTGGGTACCTCTTTCAATGGACCAGAGGAAAATAGGAGGCAGTGGAAGAGCATCACCATCCCCATTCCATCTCTCAGAGGCCCTGCTGATGGTTCAAGCTCTACAGAAGGGTCATTTGCCTGGAGGATGGGGAACTCTACCTGTCACAGTCTGCTGTGGCATCATTATTGGGTTTAGAATATCAAAATTCTAGGTTTAGAATATTCATTTAGAAAAATGAGTGTTGTCTCATAGAAATCTCCAAGGATATGGTTTGAAGGGTCAATAAGGCATAAAGGAGCAGACAGAGCTTGAGTAGAGGGTTCCCAGGAAAAGACCCCTAAGAGGCCAGTCTTCTACTCTAGAGATTTTTTTTTCCTGGAGACTTGAATCTGTTTGATGAGTGTAAGAACCTGATTGAGGTCTTTCTGGAATGATAAATGCTACAAGGACAAGTTGCTTTTTCATGTACTAGAAAGGCAGAGACATCATAAGGACTGTGGCTTAAGGATACTATTTGATGAGAACCTACTTAAGTGAATAAACCTTTAATTAATTAATACTCAGTCATCTCTCTTCCATAAAATGAGGAAAGTGATATGGCCCCTGGTCACTTAGGGAGACTAGCAGTAGGAACTAATGGGTGTGGTAACATCCTATTGCCCCCTGCCTCTTCCTTTTGCTTTTGAGTGGTCTGAACTGGTCAAAGGCTAGGAACTGACGAGGTTTTACCACTAGAGCTATGCCACTTTAGTCCTTCCTTCTTGGCAAAGAAGAGGGTCCTAGAATGACCACATCGGCCCACTAAGGTAGCATGCTTCCTCACACGCCTGCTCCAATCTGAGGTGAAGGACATCAGCTTACTCTACCGGAAGGGTCCCTAGTTCTGAGAACTCCAAATATCTGAAGGGATGTTTCAGAGCAAAGTTCTATCAGGGAACACAGACGCGCCTCCTAAGTAGCTACTGATCCTCAAGGAGAGGGGCAGCCCAGAACCCAATTCTCTTTGTTACATAGAAGAGATCTAGTAGGACTATGTCTTTTCTGACTTTTCATCTCTAAACAACAAAGATGCAGAAAATGTAAGCCGATAACTTATTTCCAACATCTTATCTGTGGCAGATTGATGCCTTATCACTGATGTTAAACACTAATCTGTGAAATCGATTGTTAGCAGCAGTTAGCCAGATTGCCTCTCTGCTCTGGGCTGCTAATGGGCTCCCAAACTGGGCTTTGATGGAAGTAATCTCTAATGTTGAATGAATTTATGGCAATAATTACTCACACAGAATGGTGCAAGTAGCTGACGTGATTGTTAGTTAAGTGACATTTATGAGACAGAAGGAACTCGGTCACAGTGCTTGGTGGAAACAGAGGGCAAGACTTCTTTGGGGAAGGCTGATGCTGTCTGAGAGAAAAGGGGACAAGGAAGCCTCTTGCCCACCCTTCCACACATAGAGTGGAGGGCAAAGAGGTACCTGCCAAATGGAATCAACGTCTCCATCCCTAGCTGGCTTTCCCTGACACAGAACTTTCCCTGGGGAGGGAGACTCTCAGACAGTTCAACTCCCTGTCCTCGCCAAACATGTCATATCCCTGGCCTCAGTGGAGTTCAGGATGTAGCTCCTGGGTCCCAGGCTTTGTACTCATGTTAAGTGATGACATCCAAGAGGAAGCATCTGCACCATCTTGTCAAGATCAAGCAGTTGCTTTCCAAGGGAAATGGGTTAATCACTGTTTGAAATGAATGCTGGCCAGTGCAGGTGATCTGCTTAAAGTGAAGGGGGGGGTTCTCTTGATCCTTACTCTTTTTAGTTTATTATTTCCTTTTATCCTTCCCTTAGCATTAAAAGTTCACATATGTTGATTTCAGTGATCAGTCTTAGTTGGAGTAGAGAGATGTTTCTAAAAGCTCATAGAGCAGGGGGCCTCAAACTATGGCCTGCAGGCCACCTGTGGCTCACTGAGGACATTTATCCGGCCCATGGGGTGTTTTTGCCGCCGTTGCCTGTCCTGCTTAGCAGCCGACTCATCCCGGCACCTGCAGGCTGGCCCTTCAACGGTCTGAGGGACAGTGAACTGGCCCCCTGTTTAAAAAGTTTGAGGCCCCTTGTGAGTCTCCCCAACTTTGGCAGTTTGTAGTCCACCCTTCATCACACCCTTGTCAGGCTTGTGGCTGGGACAGCTGTCAGGTCTGTACTCAGGAACTTCTGTTTTTTATCTTAGATTCCTCTGGGGTGGAATCCCCCAAATGAATTTGGTGGGGATTTCTGTAGGACCTGACCATATAAAGCCAGGGCCAACTCACTCTCTAGCGCTGGGAGGCTTCTGGGGTGGCACTGGTGAGATGCAAGGGGGGAGCAAGCAGATTGTGTTGGCCTCCTCTAGGCGCTGCTTCTTCTCAGGAATCTTCTCCGCAATATCTGCTGGCTAGAACAGGGAAAGAAAATATACAGACCTTGAAATGCATGGTACATTCAGACAACCACATTTCACACATTAAAAATAAGCAAGATATACGCTTTGCTTCTATTTTAGCTTCTAGATTAGGTAGGAGAGTGAAATGAGCAACTTTCATCAGGCAGAAAAGCAATCAGCCTTGCCTAGCCTAGTCCTACGAAAAAGGTGGCATTAGAGAGAGCTGCACTGTGATGTGAACCTCTGATTGAAGACTGGGTGGCATAGGAATTTCATAACAAAAATAGAGAGATCTACAATTTTCAGACACTTCTCCCAACAACTCCCCACAAATGAGTAGTTCAGAAACTAACATTGTAAGTCTAACATAAATCCTGTCTAAACAGGATGGGGATTGTGGGTGACACAGAAAGACTACTTATACAATCAACACCATGCAAGGCACACCTTTGGGCCTTCTCATGTGCTGGTCCTGAAGGTGCATCTTCACCCCTGGTTGTCCTGTTGTCATCGTTAAGACTGGAGACTCAGTAGTAGGGCAAGGAAACCAAATTTCCTGGTCCCTATTTTGGAATATAGATTGACTATCTCTTATCCCAAATGCTTGGGATTAGAAGTGTTTCAGATTTTAATTTTTTTTTAGGTTTTAGGATATTTAGATTATACCCTGGTGGAGCATTCCAAATCTGAAAATTCAAACTCCAAAATGCTCCAATGATCATTTTCTTTGAACAGCAGGTCAGTACTCAAAAAGTTTCAGATTTTGGAGCATTCTGAATTTCAGATATTTTGAGTTAGGATGCTGAACTTGTACTCTCATTAGACATGCTGGTGGAAAACTCAGAGCAAATAGCCTCTGTTTTTTAATGCGAAAAGTAAAGCTGAGTGAAGACTTAAACCATTCTTGCACCACCCTATTCCACAGTATGGCCTGGGTACAGCTGGGGCTATGTCTCAATGAAGAATCCAAACCAATACCTAAGTATTCTGGCCATACCTAAGAGAAAGAGACAGGAGAAATGGGGAAAGGACTAGGCACTTCCTCTCGAGTCACTATGATAGCCTTAGAAATAAGGTTACCCAAACACCACTATGAGATAGTGTTACTCTAAAATCTACCCCAAGACCTGGAGATATAATGGAATGGGCTTTTTGTATACAAACTCATCTCTCACCTCTCTAGACATATTTTAAACGGAAAAGGGTATTCTGGATTTCACCTTCTGACTATACTTTGTAGCCCTGAAATGTAGCCTTAACCTGCACAAGAGATTTTCACAGGTCAAACCTACCACACAGTCAGTGAGCCCAGCAGGCTAGGCAGAACACATATCGAGTAAGAGCCCGGAGACTTGATGCATAATTGAATTGTGGGGATGCTAACATTTGCTCAGACAAATTACCAAGCCCCAAAGGATGCATTTGGACACTGGGGACACTTGGGTGCCTTGCTGATGCTGGCTGGCATGTGGGACCTCAGAGCAATGATACATGAGTCCATGAAAATAAAAGCAGCTTAAGAAGCTGACTCCAGGGATTGACTGCCTGGGGAAAGGGGTTCTCTTTATCTTCTTTCCTATACATCACAATGTCACATGTGCCATATTAGATACTCCTGCCATTGGCTGCCTAACACTGATCCTTTCCAGGGCTTTCTCCTTATTAATGTCAGCTATTTCATTTCCCATGGAAAGCATCATTACTTTCACCAAAGCCTGCAATCCAGTGCCTTTGGCCTCCTTGAAAGCCACTGCTCACAATCACTTGACAGGCTACTTTAGACAGCTTACCTTGTACTTACGCTTGCCCTTAGGGGCCGGTTTTTCCACCACTGTAGCAGCAGTCTGACGCCTGGGTTTTGTGGCCATTTCCTTATGGTCTGGCTTGGCAGGTGCTGCTTGGAGTGAGTTGTGGCCGGGTACTCTAGAGAGTAAGTCAAGGTCGATCTTCACCCATAGGTTTTTCAGATTCTCCTGATCTGATTGTACAGGGGACAGATGCTCACTTGGTGTAGCAGAAATGGGTGAAAACGTTGGTTCTTCGTTGTTGATGGATGAGTTGTTGCTGTTGCCGTTGCTGCTGACGAAGTTGCTGAGGGTCAAGTTGGCACCACCGGTTTCCTTGGGTTTCGCAGTATTACCTCCAGGAGTAATGCAAGGAGGCAGAACTTTGATCTGCAGAGTCTCCTCTTGATCCGTGCTGGAGTCAGATGTAGACGAATCGGTTTCAATGAATTCGCGGGACTTTGGCACAATCTTGCCAGGCCCTCTGTACTTCTTCTTTTCAGCAGCCAAGGTGATATTAGGCCTTGGTTCTTTCCTAGGGACTGGTTTGTGGACAGTAGCTTTGTTGCGGCCTCTTGGTGGGTCAGGAAGCTCCATGCTGTCTTTTTCTTTGGGAGTGCTGCTGGTAATATTTGGTTTGAGCCAGGAAAAGTCATCCATGCTGGTGCTCTTCTCAGCCTTTTTGGGCTGTTTTTTCCCAATTGTCCTTTGAGAAGCTGTTTCAATAGCTGGTGACAACTTATGCTTCAAAGCCTTTGTTTCTGGAATTTTCTGGGTGGGCCGCGGACGGGCTTTCTCCCTAATGAGATTGAGGAGAGGCCTTTCTTTGGGTTCAGCCATGATCTGGTTGGGGTTTGTCTTCACTTTGATCTGGACTTCCATCGGTTGGACAATAGGAGGAGGCAGAGAAATCGTCTCCATGGGTGTCTCATTTTGGCCACAAATAAATGACTTATTCTGAGATGTCACTTTGTTAAGCCATTTATCCAGCTGCCACTTGTTGGTTGCGGGTGGCTCAGGCTACAGTTTAAGAAATAGCAGCAAGAATGAATTTCACATTTGAGAAGAATTCAGAAGAGCCCTCAGAACAGTGACTACTTGCTAATAAAAGTTTTCAGTGATCATTCACTTATGTACACACATTCACATCCATACATGTGCACACACACACACACAAACACTATCCACCATAATTCAATTACCTAGATAGCCAGATACAAGCCAGCTATAGCCTACTTGTTTAAATAAATTTCTACTCCTCCTCTGAAAATACTCTCTTCTCTGGTTGGGAACAAAAGACTTATTCACAGAGAGATGTTCTAGGGCAGCAGTTCTCAACCTGTGGGTCACGATCCACAGGAACTGTATTAAAGGGCAGCAGCATTAGGAAGGTTGAGAATCACTGTTCTAGGGGGTGCGCAGAGGTGCTTGGAAGGAAAATCTCTTCCTACAATCCTTGGCAGGAATCATCATTCAACCTCTCACCAGGAGGGAGAGGTAATAGACTCTGATCCTACAAAGGAATATGAGTGTGCCTCACATGTCACTCATAGTGCCAGTGCCTCCCGTATGATGCTGTCATTCCCTGAAAACAAAGCAGGTCTTTTGTATTTTTACTGAAGGATAAAAAGATTTGATTTTTTTTTTTAAAAAAGGAAACCGCTGCACTTTCCTCAGTATATGAGCAATAACCAATTTATGGGGACACGCACGCAGACATTAGTATCCACTGTTAAACCATGGAAATGATGCGTACTACTCAGAGTTGATTCCCAACTCTGACTTCCGCTGGTTGAACTAAAAGAGCCATAGTTTTTATTAGAAGAGCTCTTCTTTTGAAAGCCATCAGCTGAGGCTTATGACACCAGCCAATAGAGGGTGACAGAATTACAAACACTTGAGTAACTGTGATTCCAACCTGCACAGGACGATGGTAGGTACACATTAAAGAATTTTTATCAGCCGCCACTGTGGGCAGCACAGCTCTGGGATTGAGAGCATCAGCTATGGCAGCCGGGGACCTGGGTTTCAGTCCTAGCTCTACCACCATCAGTCTGGTAGATCTTGGGAGAGTTCTTTTCTAACGTCTCAGAACCTTATTCTCTCATCTGTCAAACAAAGATAATGATAGCAAGTACCCGAGAGGGTGGTCGTGAGGATGAAAAGAGAAAAGGTAAATCAAGAGCGTAGCTCAGTGCCTGGCACATGGTCCCTGCTCTGGAAGTGTTTGCTTTTATCAATAAGAGTAACATGACTACTGCCTCCTTCTAGTTTTCCTTTTTGAGTTTTGAAAAACAAGTGTATGAAGAACCATGGGATTTTCTTGCTGTGTCAGCTTCAAGCTCCAGGGAACTGAGCAGCTAACGTAGACTCAGAGAGAATGGGAAGCAAATTCCTTTATTTTATTTTGATATTTTATGGGGCCATATTAAATGTTTTCATCAGTTATTATCAAACACACTTGAAGGATGAAAACTAAAATACAAAATATGTGATCTTTTAACTATCAATTTACCATTTAGCCATATTTCTTGGGATTTATTTGCCAAATGCCAATTCATGCTTTAATAACTATGTAGACTCTCAGTGGTGTGTAATCTGTAGCTGGGCCACATGCTGGATTTGTGAGGACTGATTTTGCTTATCTGTGGTGTTGGATATCATGAAATATACGTGCTGACCTTTTTATTGCTAATCAGCTGTCCTTAGTATTTGCGTATTTAATGTGTGGTCAAGACAACTCTTAGCCGTCCAATGTGCAGCCAAGCAAAAAAGAGGCTGGACCCCCTCGAGTAAAGGTCAGCATCCCCAGGGCCAGGAGGGGCTCCTAACTGGCTTGACTGGTTCTCTCAAAAGAGAAGCTACCAGACCATAGTCATTACTGTGCTAGTTTTATGTGTGAGGAAGGTTGAGGCTCAGAGTAGCTAGTCAGTATCCAGAAACTCAGTCACGTGGACAGAAATATACACATGCTAGGGGCGGACTATACAGATATATGTTTGAAAGAAAGAAAATGCTTTCAAATTCCTGGAGACTTTTCTGAAGTAGTTATTGTGCTAAAGTAATTGTTGTGGTGAAAATAACATTTCCCATCACATTGCCTTGCCTCCCAGAAAAGCTCTGCTGCCTTCACTCCACATGAAGACTTTAAGCTGAGGTCCCATGCTTTCTGGGTGTGTGTCTGTGTGTGTGTGTGTGTGCACGTGAGACAGCTATTCCAGAAGGACAAGCATATTGTAGTTGGGGCCTTAGCACCCTCACCCACCTCCGGAGTAGCCGCACGAGGGGCCTCATTGGATTCACTGTCAGTGGTGCTGCTTTCGGTGTCGGAGTCGGACTCGGAGCTGCTCTCTGATTCACTGGAACTGCCGGAACCCCCGCTGACTTGCACTGCAGATGGGGGCTGTGGTGTGGTCAAGGGTGAGCTGAAAGAAAAATGGCATCCTCTGTTGTCTCACTCAGCCTCAAAGCAGACGTAACACAGCTCGGTTCAGCATAAGGACCTATGGTCTGTAAGCCATAGGCAGAATACTATAGGCCACATATTGCAGATAGGAAACGTGAGACTCAGGAGGCCCCAGGAACAGCCCAAGGTCAAAGGTTCGAGACTAGCTATATCTATGTATCCAAGTTCTTTGGGTTCCCATCACATTGCCTTGCCTCTCAGAAAAGCTCAGCTGCCTTCACCCCACAGGAAAACATGAAGCCGAGGTCCCATGCTTTCTGGATGCAGATACAGAAGGAGTCTTAGATGCTTTGCTGTCTCTTCATTTCAGTTAAAATAATTTTTCATTTTCTGTTCCATTTTGTTCAGTAGCCTACAGATTTGTCAAGGGGTTCTGATCTTAGCTAAGCACCCGGGATAGTCCTATCGCCGAGAAGGGGTGAGTTTGACCATCATTTGAATTGGAAGAAACAAATCCCTGGAAAGGAGGGAGGTTTGCCACAGCCTTACAGCTAGCTGGAGAGCTGAGACTAGCACCTGGCATTGTGGCCACCTAGCAACCTCAACGGGCAGTGGCTGTACTGAGTCTGGTGACTGCGGAGGGCCCGGTGCTCAGGACCAGAGTGACTGACTATGGTTGGTCCTCGGTCGCTGTCTCTTGCTATGTGAATAAGGAAATGACAGAGCACACTCCTCAGCCGCTTCCACCATTTTTGTAAACTCTTTGTGAAACACTTACCAGGAGGTATGATCATAAGTGACCAACAAGCTGTCATGACTGATTTCAGATTTGTGAAGCTGACCAAGCGCAGCATTTGGAAAGTGACGCCATTCACTACTCTGCCTTTATTGATAATCCATACTCCTCCTTACCAATCGTTTGCTCTCTGTGCTCTGTCACAAATCACCCTTAGCTGCCTCTGGCACCCTGGGGGATGTCATTGCCTTTCTGCCCTTTGGACTGAGTTTTGTACTGTTTTCTCTTGGAAGTGGGGCTAAAATCTTGAGGGAGGGCTCACGTCCCTACCTTCTGTCCCTGAAGACTAGCCTCCAATATCCCAGGTCGGCTTTTTCTTTCACAGAGCAGAAGCTCATTTTTAAATGCTATGTGCTAAGTAAGTGCTATCTGCAAGTACGTTCCTCTGCCAAGTACACCAAGAGATTAGGAGAAGTACAAGAAACAGGGGACTCAGTACATATCCTGGGAACTGTGTTTTCCCCAGGAGTGGAGGGAGGGGAGGGGATCTATAACTCAGGGCGCTTATTTCCCTGCAATCCTTTGCAGATCTCTCCTTAGTGACAGTAATGACTCCATATTTATGCAAAGTATCCCTTAAATCTAATCAATTGTTTTTGTCTTCGGTTACTAAATAAAGACTGAGAGAACATAAATCTGAGCGAGACTAATCCAGAGATTAGGCTTCCTTGGCCTCAATTCTCCCCCATGTAAACTTTCAAGTATAACACAGGGCATGCACAATGCCAAGGATGCTTCCTGACTGGTGGAGTGGGGAATGAAATCTCATTGGTATCCACATTTATGATTCTCAGCTGAAAAGGCTGCTTCCTAGTATTCTTTCACATCTATGTATTAATTTCTGGAGTCTCCTAAGAAACTGGTCATCCTGAAATAATCAAACTAAACAGGCTAGATTTACTTTGCGATTATTCTGGATAAAGTTGCACTTAGTGGATTATTTCTGAGCAATTTCTGTAAAAAGCAAAACTATTCTAGGTATCACTCCTTCAAAACCAAATGCATAAAGGCAATATACATGAAGCATAGATTATTTTATTTACCAAAATTAACTTATTCTTCAGCTAAATCAAAGTTTCACAAATTTAGTAGGAAATTTGAGGTATGTATGTGTCTATGTGTCTACGTGCCTGTGTGTGTCTCTGTGCATATCTGTGTGTGCGTGTGTGTGTTTGTCTGTCTGTGGATCTCTGTGTGTGTCTGTCTGTGTGTGTGTCTGTCTGTCTGTGTGTCTCTTTCTGTGTCTGTTTGTACGTCTCTGTGTGTATCTCTGTCTATGTCTGTGTGTCACTATGCATGTCTGTGTGTATGTCTATCTCTGTGCATGTCTATGTATGTGTCTGTGTATGTCTGTGTGTCTCTGTGGGTGTCTGTGTCTCTTTGTGCGTCTGGGTATGTGTCTATGTGTGTATCTGTGTGTCTGGGTCTATGTGTCTCTGTGTCTCTGTGTGTGTTTATCTGTGTCTCACTGTGTCTAAATTTGCACACACGGACACACACAGAGACAAACACACACAGATATGCAAAGAGACACACAAAGACATACAGTCACACACAGACACACACAGACATACACAGACACATACATAGACATGCACAGAGACAAATAATTTTAGACAGTGTCTAAATTTGTGTGTGTGTGTGTCTATGTGTGTCTATGTGTGTGTCTGTGTGTCTCTGTGCATGTCTGTGTGTCTCTGTGCATGTCTCTATGTGTGTCTATGTGTCTCTGTATCTCTCTGTGTTTGTCTGTGTGTATGTGTGTGTCTCTTTGCATATGTCTGTGTGTATATATGTGTCTGTGCAGCTCTGTGTGTCACTGTGTGTTTGTCTGTGTGTCTGTGTGTCTCTCTGTGTCTCTGTCTCTGTGTGTATCTGTGTGTCTCTGTGTGTCTGTCTGTGTGTCGCTGTGTGTGTCTCTGTGTATCTTTGTGTCTCCATGTGTCTGTGTGTGTCCCTGTGTGTTTGTGTCTGTGTCTCTCTGTGTTTGTCTGTGTATGTGTGTCTTTGTGTGTGTCTGTGCAGGTCTGTGTGTCTCCGTGTGTATGTGTGTGTGTGTCTCTGTGAGTGTCTGTGTCTCTCTGTGTCTCTGTCTCTATGTGTGTCTGTGTGTGTGTCTGTGTGTCTCTGTGTATGTCTGTTTCTCTCTGTGTATCTCTGTTAGTGTCTGGGTCTCTGTGTGTCTCTGTGCGTGTATCTGTGTGTATGTATTTATGTGTGTCTCTGTGTGTGTCTGTGTGTGTCTCTGTGTTTCTGTGTGTGTCTGTGTCCGTGTGTGTCTGTGTGCCTGTGTGTGTCTGTGTGTTTGTGTGTGTGTCATTGTTTCTGTGAGTCTGTGTGTGCCCATATGTGTGTCTGTATGAGTGCCTGTGTGTGTCTCTGTGTGTATCTGTGTGTGTGTCTCTGTTTCCGTGTGTCTCTGTGCGTGTCTGTGTGTGTCTGTGTGTCTCTATGAGTCTGTGTGTGCCCGTATGTGTGTCTGTATGAATGCATGTGTGTGTCTCTGTGCGTATCTGTGTGTCTGTCTCTGTCTGTTTATGTTTCCGTGTGTGTCTGTGTGTTTCTGTGCATCTCTGTGCGTATCTGTGTGTCTGTCTGTGTCTGTGTGTTTCTGTGCATGTCTGTGTGTATCTGTGTGTCTGTGTGTCTCTGTGCATGCCTGTGCTTGTCTGTGTGTTTCTGTGAGTCTGTGTGTGCCCGTATGTGTGTCTGTATGAGTGCATGTGTGTGTCTCTGTGCGTATCTGTGTGTCTGTCTGTGTCTGTTTATGTTTCCGTGTGTGTCTGTGTGTTTCTGTGCATCTCTGTGTCTGTGTGTCTCTGCGTGTCTGTGTGTGTGTGTCCCTGTGCATGTCTCTGTGTCTGTGTATCTGTGAGTCTGTGTGTGCCCATATGTGTGTTTGTATCTGTACCTGTGTGTGTCTCTGTGCGTATCTGTGGGTGTCTGTGTGTCTCTGTGTTTGTCTGTGTGTCTGTGTATCTGTTTGTGTCTATGTGTGTCTTTGTGTCTCTGTGCATGTCTGTTTGTCTGTTTGTGTGTCTTTCTGTGTGTGTCTGTGTATCTCTGTGCATGTCTGTTTGTCTCTGTGCATTTCTCTGTGTGTGTGTCTCTGTGCGTGTATGTGTGTGTGTGTGCCCATATGTGTGTTCTGTATGTTTGCCTGTGTGTGTCTGTCTCTGTGTCCGTGTGTGTATGTGTATGGGTCTGAGTGTCTGTGTATGACTGTGTGTCTGTATGTGTGCCTATGTGTGTCTCTGTTGCATGTCTGTGTCTCTGAGTGTCTGTGTGTCTGTTTGTATGTTTATGTGTATCTGATTGTGTCTGTGTGTTCCTGTGCATCTCTGTGTTTGTCTATGTGTCTATGTGTCTCTGTGCATGTCTGTGTGTTTCTGTGTGTGTTTGTGTGTGTCTGTGTATCTCTGCATCTCCGTGCATTTCTATGTGTGTCTGTGTGTTTCTGTGTCTGTGTGTGTGTCTCTGTGTGTAACTGTATGTGTCTGTCTGTATGTCTCTGTGTGTGTCTGTGGGTATGTCAATCTGTGTATCTCTGTGTGTATCTGTGTGTCGCTGCGTGTGTCTGTCTGTGTACCTCTGTGAGTGTCTCTGTGTGTGTCTGTATCTTTTTGTGTCTGTGTGTGTTTGTGTGTCTCTGTGTGTGTGTCTGTGTCTCTATGCATGCCTGTGTGTGTGTCTATGTGTGCCCGTGTCTCTGTGTGTGTCTGTGTGTCCCTGTGCATGTCTGTGCCTCTGTGCATGTATGTGCCTCTGTGCATGTATGTGTGGGTCTGTGTGTGCCCATATGTGTTCTGTATGTGTGCCTGTGCGTGTCTGTGTTTATCTGTATGTCTATTTGTGAGTCTTTGTGTGTGTCTGTTTGTGTCTGTGTGTCTCTAGGTGTGTCTGTCTGTGTGTCCCTGTGCATGTCTGTGTGTGTGTGTCTGTCTTTGTGTCTCTATGCATGTCTGTGTGTCTCTCTGTGTGTGTCAGTGTGTGTCTGTGTGTCTCTATGCATGTCTGTGTGTCTGTTTGTGTGTCTCTCTGTGTGTGTGTATCTGATTGTGTCTGTGTGTGTCTATGTGTTCCTGTGCATCTCTGTGTTTGTCTGTGTGTCTCTGTGTTTGTCTGTGTCTGTGTATGTATCTGTGTGTTTCTATGTGTGTCTCTTTATCTCTGTGTGTGTCCCTCTGTGTGCCTGTATGTGTCTGTATGTGTGCCTGTGTGTGTCCCTGTGTGTCTTACAGTGTCTGTGTCTTTGTGTGTATGTGTGTGGGTCTGAGTGTCTGTGTGTGACTGTATGTGTGTCTGTATGTGTGCCTGTGTCTCTGTTGCGTGTCTGTGTGTCTGTTTGTGTGTCTGTGTGTGTTTGTGTGTATCTGATTGTGTCTGTGTGTTCCTATGCATTTCTGTGCTTGTCTGTGTGTCTGTGCACATCTGTGTGTGTTTGTCTGTGTCTGTTTGTGTGTCTCTGTGTGTGTCTGTGTGTCCGTGTGTTTCTGTGCATCTCTGTGTCTGTGTGACTCTGTGCATGTCTGTCTATCTCTCTGTGTGTCTGGGTGTATGTCTGTCTGTGCCTCTCTGTGTGTGTCTGTGTGTCACTGTGTGTCTGTGTGTCTCTGTGAGTGACTGTGTGTCTGTGTGTGTCTGTTTGCCTCTGTGCATGTCTTTGTGTGTGTCTGTGTGTCTCTGTATGTCTGTGCATGCCCGTATGTGTGTTTGTATTTGTGCCTATGTGTGTCCCTGTGTCTCTGTGCGTGTTTGTGCATGTCTGTGTGTGTTTGTCTATTTGTCTGTTTGTGTGTGTCTGTGTGTGTCTGTCTATGTGTGTGTGAGTCTGTGTGTATCTGTTTGTGTCTGAGTGTTCATGTGTGTCTCTGTGTCTGTGTGTTTCTGTGTGTGCATGTCTGTGTGTCTGTGTCTCTGTGCATGTCTATGTCTGTCTGTGTGTCTGTGTGTGCCATATGTGTGTCTTTATGTGTGCCTGTGTGTGGCTCTGTGCATGTCTGTGTGTGTCTGTGTTTATCTGTCTGTTTGTGTGTCTCTGAGTGTGTCTCTGTGTGTCTGTGTGTGTCTCTGTGTGTCTGTGTGTATCTCTGTGCATGTCTGTGTGTGTCTCTGTGTGTCTCTGTGTGTCTGTGTACGTGTATCTGTGTCTGTGTGTCTGTGTGTGTCTCTGTGAGTTTATGTGAGTCTGTGTGCGCCTATATGTGTGTCTGTGTGTATCTCTGTGCATGTCTGTGTGTGTCTCTGTGTGTCTGTGTGTGCATCTGTGTCTGTGT
>NW_003852626.1:545644-554331 GCF_000181295.1 Otolemur garnettii
TATATGTGTGTCTGTGTGTGTCTCTGTGAGTCTGTGTGCGCCTATATGTGTGTCTGTGTGTGTCTCTCTGTGTGTCTCTCTGTGTGTCTGTCTGTGTGTCTGTGTTGTCTATGTGTTCCTTACCTCATGCCCTTCTGAGGACAGATGTATTTTGGTATTCAGATTTTTAAAAACTTTAAATATATCAATAATATGCTCAATATATCATATATAAGACTCCCAGTGGTATACGGAGAGGCACTCCGTAATCAAACTTGTTAATGTTGCTTTACTAACATTCACAGTAAGAGGAATGAATAAATGTGGTAAATAAATATGCTTACACTGGTTTAGGTCAGACTTTGTCATCAAGTTAATTTGCCTTGACTTAGAAAAAATAAGCATTTTCAGAACTTTTTGAATTTTAGAATTGTGATTATGAGATTTGGGGTGTGGATAAAAATCGTATATGAAAAATTTGATTATACTTATATTTATAATGTAGGTTAAAATATTAATAAAAACTATTTCAAATATAAGAGTAACCTTGACTGATACCCAAAGAAATGAGCTCTGAAATTATTCCTCCTGAGAATTCTAATAGCTAAATCTGTGGCTATGTTCTCAGGTAGGACGCCACAGACAGTCATCATTGACAATGAGCACTGAGGGGAATTTAGTATAAAAAGAAGAAGAACCTCAGCTTTGCATACTCATACATGGGAACTTGGGAATGAGAGTAAACGGGGACTTTGATTCAGGGGAAACACAAGACCTCACACTGAGGGTTGGGGACTTTAAAATCTTACTGAGAAAGGATTGCTTTGTCAGGGCAGTTGCACAGTTGGAAGGGAACGACAGTTGTTTGCTCTCCCTAGTATTTCCCTGTGCTTTGACTCTCCATCTGCTGCTCACGGGCCTGCTGAAGACTGTGGCTTCACCCAGGCTGCAAAGGAATGTAGGCTACAAATCTGAGTTTGGGCATCGTTTCCAGTGGGTCCATCGTGTGCCTGGCTGGGATTGTTCCCAGGACAAAAAGTAAATATGAAACCAAAACATTGTCTTCAGAAGAGGGACAAACATCAATATCAGAATAATTGGTCTAGGGCCATGTTCTTATCTGGAATCCACCATTGAACTTGCAAGTTGGCAAAGCATCACAATATTTCACTTTAAGTTCTTCACGAAATCCCTTAGCTGTTCAGCTAGTTAATTTCCTACTTCTGCTACATTTATCTTCATAAATTGCTAATTTATTTTCCAAATGTATATTAAAGTGGCTATGAGTGAAGCTAGCCCATGCAATACTTGATTTTGCCTAAGAGATGTAAAACTAATGTGCAATTTGAACATTCTTCATTCACCAAGACTGTATTAAAATTATTTCCTGCACATCATTTACTCTCTTATTTCGATAAACTGCTTTTAAAAAGAATGCTAGTGGTTATGACAAAGATAATGTCTTATACTAAAAATAAACATTTAGTATATGAAACCATCTAGCACACAGTCTTTAAATATTAAAAGTGTAGTTTATGACTTTACCCCTAGCATAATAAAACTTCCCAAAAGGACCCACATTTGCAACAACTTCAATTTCAACTGCTCAGCCTTTCCAAAGATCAGATTTTGCTATTGTATTCCTCAGAGTGAGCATCTTTACTGAGTGGAGTGAAGCCTTATTTTAATTTCTAAATCCATTCATTTGGATTTCATGGTCGCAGACCAGACTGAGGGCAAAGATGTTGGCTTGGCAAGTCAATGACCCTAGTGGAAAACCCAAGCTGGGGATGGGGATCAAATAGCATGTGAGTAGGAGAGAGCTTCAGGAGGCATTTAAGATACCTTCTCCAGGAAAGGTTCACCCTAGGGTAGAAGGCTTGAGAGTACCAGGGGGAAAAGGGCTTTTAGAGATAGTCCAGGTACATAACAGTCTCTCTGTGCTTCTATTGGCCAGGCCTCTTCTGCAATAAAGGGTTCAATCTCTTACACCATAATGGAGTAGATGCAACAAAGATGAAGAATCTAAAAGCCATATTGAAAAAAGTGGCACTATTTTGCATAAAGATAACTATGTGGGTGGTGGGGGTGGTCACATAATGATAGTTTTCAAACAACCTTAAGGTTTGTCCCAGGGGAGGGAGGGACTGAGCTTGATCTGGGGGCCTCCCAAGGTAATTATGGGATCAATGAGTTAGAGAGCTAATCAGGAAGACTTCACTTTAATATCAGGAAAAACATTTTGAAATTTACAGCTGACCACAGAATGTACTACCTTGTAGGCCACTGAACCGTGTACCCTTGGGCGATGAGATAGCCTGCCATCTATAAAGAATATGGTCGGGGAATAGGATAAAGTGTCTTCCAACTCAAAGATTATAATTTTTTAGATTAAATCTAAAGTATAAAGAGGATTTTAGGGGAGGCTGTTCATGGACCTTAGGAGAAAACATGTGAAGAGACATTTGTGCCATCCAATCTGCTCCTAAAGACAGGTCTGGAATGTCCTGCTCTTGGTAATACTTAAATCTCCATTTCCGTAGAGATGTTTGAAAAGTAAAGGCTTTTACTAATTCAGATTAACAGCCTCCAGAAAGCCAAACATCTGTATCATTGCCATTTGAGTCTAATTCTAATTTAACTGTAAATTCCTTTCTCTAGAGATAAACAGGAATGATGAATTGGCCATTCTGCTCAATCAAGCTGTGTGGGCATCAAAAAGGAAAGGTTCCAGAAGGGGTAACGACTTTGTAGGAGGAAATACACATGGGAAGATTTGACAAGCAAGTCCATAGGGTATTGATCTTGGCAATACATTTCACAGGCCCAGAACTTGCCAAAGATAGGTCATACACGATGTTTGACAGGGAGTCCCATATTAGACCCTCACCTTTAGTTAGACTCGGATGAATTTCATCAACATGACTGTTTTGCAGGGGATCAAATGTCTGTCTACCAGATAATTTGGAATGGTTTCTTTCCTATTTTGTTTCATCATTAAATTGTAAAGGGAGGGCTGTGGGGCAAAGGAACCAACATGCGAAGCTGACTTGACCTCTCTTCCTCCCTCATTTTTCTCTGAACTCTTGAGTTCCTGAACATCTGCCTCACCACAGTAGGCCACTAGAGGCAGACAGTCTAAACCTTGAACGTATTCCAACCCAGCAATGGGGGAAATCTAGCTTTTCCTCTGGGTCAGCAGTTTTAAAATCTTCTCCCATCTTCCCTGCCCCCTGAAAATTTTTGGTCCGTTTCCCAGCAAAGTGTACACATAGAACTAGAAAGTAATAGAAAGTGTGTGCAGAAAGATGGCATAGAAAGCAGAGTTGTTCTGATGGAAACGAGGGATGGGAGAGTGGACTGCGCTAGTATCCCCAGAAGCTTTCCTTCCTCTGTGCGGTAGCCTTTGAGCACAGTTTGAAAGTAAAACACTCCATATTCCAATATTCTCACAAGCCACTCACAATCAAGTATATTCTGTGCTAATATTCTGTTGCTGTTGGTGAGTAGATCATTGTCCAATTGTGACCTGGGCCACACTCTGACACAGCTCTAAGAAGGAACTCTTGGTCTAATATGTATACACCGGGTATTTTTCCTGTTGCCTAATCCTGGTATTTGAAATGAAGTCTGTTCAATTTACTTGCAAGGGTAATAAGGAGATCTACACGTAATCATTTTCATGGACAAGTTGCTGTATATGATATTGTTTAAAGACCTAATGTCTGAGTGATCTGTGGTTGACAGAATAATGATTCATCCAAAGATGTCCACATCCTAATGGTGTCTACATTCTAAGTTCTAGAACCTGTGAATATGTTACCTCACATATCAAAAGATATTTTAGAAACACGAATATATTAAGGATCTTGAGATGGGGAGATTGTCCCGTATCATCCAGATGGACCCAATGCAATCACTTTTAAGGTCCTTCAAAGTGAAACAGGGAGGCAGAAGAGGTGGTCAGAGTTACGTCCAGTGAGAAGGACTTGACCCTCTAGGCTAACTTGGAAAGAAGGGGACCAAAAGCCAAAGAATGTGGCAGCCTCTCAGTTTACAGTCACCAAGAACTGAATTCCACTGACAGCTCACGTGAGTAACAAACTGTTTCTTAGAGCCTTCAGAAAAGGACTCAGTCCTGTTGACACCTTTATTTTAGCCATCAGAGAGCCGCATCTGACTTCTGACCTCCAGAACTCTATGATAACAAATCTGCACTGTTTCAAACCACTGAGTTCCAGGTCATTGGTTAGAGCAGCAACAGAAAGCTTATATAAGATCCAAATAGTTAAAACTGAGCATAGCAGCTTATACTTTAGTGTATTTTCTTTTGTTTATAGAATTTCATTTTCCTTAAGGTAAGTCCAAACATACAAGCACCCCCTGGCCCCACCTGGGAAGGGAACTTTGTCGGTAGTGTCTGCTTCTCCGAATTTATTTGACATCTACTTCTTTTCTGAGGTGATGCGTGTGAGTGATTTTGGCAATGGCTCTTCATCATTACATTTTTTTTTTTCATCATTACATTTGATTTTCAACCAATCACAGCTTGTTTGCCCCTTCTATGCCCTGGCCGCTCCTGTTTTCCATCCATGTCACATATCTGAATAGCTGTGTTTCCCCCGATTGTTGTCTCTTGTTGTCGTTGTTGCAGTTTGGCTGGGGCCAGGTTTGAACCCACTACCCTCGGTATATGGGGCTGGTGCCCTACTCACTGAGCCACTCATCACCCCCAAAATGGTTTTAAAGAGATTGGTTTTATTACAAGGGGAAGAGCATGAGATTGGAAGTTAGATGACCTATTTTTGAGTGTCACCCTAGAGACTTCATCATTGTGTGACCTTAGACTAGGCATTTAACATAAGGGTCTCAGTTTCCTTACCTGTAAAATGGGGCTAATACATCACATAGGTTTCTAAGAGCATTGGATGAAGTAATCTGGGTGAGAGAACTCTATTAACCAGAGCTTCTCTGACTTTAATGTGCATAGGAATCACCTGCAGATCTTATGCACCTGCAGATTCTAATTAGGTCAGTCTGGGGTAGAGTCTGAGTTCTGCATTTATTTCTAATACAACCAATTGCAGGTGATGCAGATACTCCTGGTGGCTCACACTGAGAGTGGCAAGGCTAAAATCTGTACGGACTATTCAGATGGAAGTTAGAAGTGGGTGAGCTATAAATTTGAAACTCAAGGATAAGATGTAGTTTAGAGATCAATTGTAGATTTTCTTTTTCCATAAATATTCTGTCTCCTTTTAGCAACAGAGAAAGTTGGCAGCCTTGTGTCATTTTTATTTGTTTTTTGAATTCTTTAGTGAATCATAACTGTGTACATTAATGCATTTGTGGGGTACAATGTGCTGATTTGATATACAAATTTTAATCTGGCCTGGTCAAATTTGAGCTTTCTTTAGGCAACTGTTCCTTAAGACTTCTTATCAGATTCATTCTGATAATAAGCAGGGATTTCAGGTGACAACTTCCATGAAGCTACTTGCCTGCACCTGTAATTCACCAAATTGCACGTTTCTTTCCCTTGAATGTGTCTCATGGATCACGAAGTAGGTTCAAAGGTGGTTTGCCACTGTCTTAGCTGAGGGTCAGAGTGGCAGCTGATAGGATTCAGGGCATAATCTGTAATGGTAGGGCTGATCTTAGCTACTCTCTATCACATATTCACTGTGGCCTGGAACGGGGCTTCTGAGCACGTTCCCTGTAATTCCTCTTTTCATCTATGCAACGATCCTGTGAGTTGTGTAGTTAGACATTCTGTTTCCATTTTATGCAAGAGAATACTGAGATCTAGCATTAAACAATTAAACATTAAACAAAAAGTTGAGAACTAGTTTTAAGGATACCATAAGGTAAACTTTGAGATGCAGTTTCAAAGAAATTACAAGGGGGGAGGGCACCTGGGCTCAGCCTCACTATAGTTCATGGCGACAGGGTACTGTGGGGGATGCCGGTATCAGGCTGGTCAGTGCTGGCTAATGGAACATTATGATTTGAAAGCCTCACGATTTGCATATGGGAGAATAAAATGATATTTTAGTTTCTCTGGAAATAATTTTAAAAACCACACTGGCTTTTCTGGGTTTTTTTTTGTTTGTTTGATTTTTTTTCTAAGAAAGAGTCTCACTATGTCACCCTTAGTAGAGTGCTGTGACATCACAGCTCACAGCAACCTCCAACTCTTGGGGTCAAGCGATGCTCTTGCCTCAACCTCCCAAGTAGCTGGGACTACAGGCGCCTACCACAACGTTCAGCTAACACACTAGCTTTTCTGGCATTAGACAGAGCTGTTTCAATTTGGGAAACAGGTGGGAAAAATTCATAAACTTTTAAGTATTTTTGTACCTTTTGCCTTTAAAATTTGGGAGCAAAGGAGAGGAGAAAGCAAGCAAGTGGAGATGAATGCTGATTTCCAGGAGCCCAGCCTCTACCAAAGCAGACAACGAATGATTGATTGGCAGCTTGCATTCACAAGGAACCCAGTGAGGGCCTGCTGCCAGGAGTCTTAACAAAGGTCAAAGGCTTCCAAAGAAGAATTATATTAGTCACAAACCCTAGGTGGAGCAGGGTGTGCACTTCAACTTGGAAGCTGCTTCCGTGCAGGAATTTCCCCTTTGTCTTTCCAGAACTGCTCAGGAGGTGAGGGCCAACTGCTTGTCGAGAGAGCCCAGGCAGTTGGAGGGCTGAATTCCCCAGAAAAGCCTGAAGCATGCTGTGGCAGGCTCAGAAACTCCAGGAGATAGTCACAGTGTGGCTCCGCACCAGCCTCTGCCTTTTTCTTGCCGGATGTCTTCTTTTCTCTTGCCTATCATGCTTACACCTGCTGCTCCGTTTGGGAAGTGAGCAGCCTTCTTCCAGTCCCTCCCTGAACTACATTTCTTCTGTGATGCCTTTCAGTGCCAGTCTCCTTAGTGGTATTTTCTGCTCCCCTCACAGCTGATCTGTTATCATGCATTGCAATTCCTTAATTTAGAAAGTAAGCTCCTGAGGCCAAGAGGCTTTATCAACCACACACTCTGTAAAATGCTAAGTGTGCCTAAGACACCTACAGTAAAGCTGCAAAGAAGTCTTCTCTATAGATCTCAGGAAGAACTGTCTCCAGACCCATCTTCTATTTGTGGGTAGGCATTTAACCTCTCTACTACCCTATGGTCCCAATAGGATATCACCACCATCAGACCAACAAGACCAGAATACTTTTTAGTGCAGAGCACTTGGTAACTTTCAAGCATCTTCACTCCCATGACCTTGCCATTTGTGGCAAGACATGTGATTGCTGCAAGAACACTGGGTGGTAAGGATCAGGTATTCTTCTAGGCTACTGTGACCATTACCTAAACACCAAGTCAACCTTGAGGAAATGAAAATAACCAGGAATCCACTACAAAATCCATCCTCTTAATCATATCAAAAAGCAACAGGAACTGAGAATTAATCCCAAATGTTTTCTTCCAGTGACCTAATGAGATAGGTTGCAAGAATTTACTGTTGAAAACCCGGAAGGCCATGAACCATGTATGCTCAGAAAACTTCATTACAGTAGGCTCATTCCAAGTCACATGCACAATTTCTAAGATGAAAGTCTTAAAGTTTTCTCACTGAATGAATCTTCATAATTGTGTTTGAAATTTATTGTAAACATGAGCTTTAAAAATCTAAGTGAATGACAGACAAAAATTACAACTTGGGAAATTGTTGTGTCTAACCCTAAGAAGAGGAAGAGGCAGTAACATCACACACTGTCATGAGAAGCTGGTGCTGCAGACAGCCCTTCTGGGTGGGCACCCACACCAGGCCATAGGTTTCTATTTGGGAAAAAGTCACTCACTGTCCTCCACCATGAAATTTCTTAAAGATGTGGTCAACACTTCCTTACCATTAGAAATTTCTTCAGGCCTGGTAATTAGGCTTTGCAATTATTTGGTCTACTAAAATTCCTTCTTAACTGCCCCCAAGAACCCCTATTTTACCTACTTCCCATTACAAATAGAATGTCTTGCCTTACTCTCCTTGACCTCACTCCCTGGTGAACTAAAAGATTTGGCTTGTTTTTACTCTCTGTGACCATATGTTGTATCATGAGAGCTCTTGTTTTCAGAATTCACAAGGACTTTCTGGCAGATAGATGCACTCTTCTCTATAAGATTTTCTGAAATCAATCTCTATTACCACCCTCGCTTACTGTCAAGTTTGTCAGTGTTACTCGCAACACAAGACAACTGGCACTACTGTCTCCTCCTGGCTCCCGCACTGCTTCCATACCTTTGCTTATCCTCTCTGCTCTGGCTACAGTAACGCTTTCTCCCTCTCTTCTGCTTGGTTAAATCTTTGTCTTTCAAGTTCAAATTCAAATCATATGAGGTCCTCGCCAATGACTTTAATTTTCACGGATACTTCCCTGTTCTGATTTCTTTTTCCTAACCGGATCACAGTTTATCACTTAATTATTTTGCTTCATTGTGCTAACCTGCGCCACTAAATTGTACATTTCAAGATGGCAAGGACCAGGTTGTCAAGTCACTTTCTGTATCTCGGGGTGGCTGGCATGAAAATTTGTAAGCAATTTTCTTATTATGAAAAAATACTCC
This sequence comes from Otolemur garnettii, assembly GCF_000181295.1. Taxonomy (NCBI): domain Eukaryota; kingdom Metazoa; phylum Chordata; class Mammalia; order Primates; family Galagidae; genus Otolemur; species Otolemur garnettii. Next base: position 554,227 of record NW_003852626.1, read on the forward strand.
AAATGGCCTTATAATATATTAAAATACAGTGCAGTGTCACTTGGTAAAGACCAATACTCAACAATGAAATGTCTATGTATTGCTAATTATTTATTTTTTTTTTTT